>NC_088412.1:46543697-46621197 GCF_034236695.1 Oncorhynchus nerka | reverse complement strand
TTGATCCAGTCTAATGTGACATGTGCCCAGCCCTTCCTCCTCTCCCTCCATCCCTCCCTCGCCATCCCTCTCTCCCTTCTTTATCTTTCTCTCCGCCTTATTGTAAAAGGACCTGTAAAGTAAGTCACTGTTAGTCTATACCTGTTGCCTACGAAGCATGTGCCAAATACAATTAGATTCTGTCTCTTTTCTCCACACACAACCCAACTCTGTCATCTCTCCTGACAGCAGTTCCTTCCCCTCGTTCCTTCTCTCTCTTCCTCCCCCGTTCCCTCCATCCCTTCCCCCTCATCTCTTTGCCTAGGAAGCCAGCTCTAACATGCCGACGATTTCAACATATACTGTAGGGCTAGCCCCGTGGCGCGCTAATTAGAGGTAGCTTTTCCCTCAGAAACCCCCATTTCCCTCTGATGGGGAGGTACGCTAAGGGTTAGCCATTATGCTAAGTCTGCTAGGCTGGGATAGGGTAGCCATGGGGCTGGGTGAATAAATAATTGACGTTTGTGTCTTTATCTCTAATGAAAGTGGGCGGCTGGTCTCGCACAACACACACACACAGTATAATGTATCACTCCATTCCAGACAGAGAGATGGAGATTTTGTCTGGTCTCTCTGTGGAGTCGATGTGTTCTGTGTTGTGTCATCTGGAGGCAGAACTCCAACTCTGTCAGCTTATTAGAAGAAACTAATTGGGCCCAACCCTCTATTTCCTGCTTAAGTTGCAGACGATTCTTAACAACAAGCAACGAGAACGTTCCAATGAGAAATGTTGAGTAAAGACCCCCTGACTCCTGGATGTGTGTGTGTGTGTGTGTGTACTGTGTGTATGTACGTTTGTGTGTGTATGTTTTGTGTGTGTGTGTGTGTGTGTGTGTGTGTGTGTGTGTGTGTGTGTGTACATGCGTGTGTGTGTGTGTGTGTGTGTATGTTTTGTGCGTGTGTGTGTGTGTGTTTGTGTGTGTGTGTGTGTGTGTACATGCGTGTGTGTGTGTGTGTGTACATGCGTGTGTGTGTGTGTGTGTGTGTGTGTGTGTGTGTGTGTGTGTACATGCGTGTGTGTGTGTGTGTGTGTGTGTGTGTGTGTGTGTGTGTGTGTGTACATGCGTGTGTGTGTGTGTGTGTGTGTGTACATGCGTGTGTGTGTGTGTGTGTGTGCGTGTGTGTGTGTGTGTTTTTGGGGGTGACCAGCTATGTCCACTTTCTCAGGGTTAAGTGGAGGTAAACACAGATAGTGGACATGGGAGTTGATCAAAGACATTCTAGAGCAGTGCACCTGGTACCAACTGATGAGAAACACCCAGATGTTGTGTTGTTGTCTCGCTCAGCCATTCGTTCGGCTGCCGTTTGCAATTTCTTGCCGCTCAGTGGGTTTGTTTAGTGATATGACGGCGCAGCTGTCCTCTCCCTCTTTCTCTCTCACCCACCTCTAGACTCGTCTCTCCCATCTAATTTCCCCATCTCTTCTCTTCCTCTCTGGCGTGTGTTATTGTATTAATGTAATTCAATCTGCAGTGCAGCAAAGGGACTCATAACGACCCATGACGTTCAATTAAGGCTTCGCCCCCCTGTAGTTTGCGGGATCAGCTGGCATTTATTAAAAGGCTGTCAGTAGGAGGTTATTTACTGTAACTGCTATGGTGATGTAACATCCATCGTTTCCGGCCAGGCGTTACTATAGCGCACGTCAGTCTTCATATCATCAGCCCCAGTCATGCTTCACTGGTTTTAAAACATGGTGTTTGTAGATTGTAGATCACTCATCTCATTGAGCGTCATGGGAATAGTGTGTGTTTTCTTGTCATTGTTGTGAAGAGGCTCTCGTGTGCGGTTTTGACTTTGGACCCACGGAAACAGACCTCAACCTGTCCGCTACTCGTGGCCTTGTTAGTCTTATTTACTGTTGTGAGGTGATGGGTCCCCCACTCTGGCCCAGTTTCCTCTGTGCCTGCCTCTGTGCATATCGAAGTGATGCTCTACGTGTCACCCAGCAGTGATGCGCATTTGCATCACGCCTTTGAACATCACGTCACGGTGAGCTGCTCTCACTCTGCTCTCACTCTGCTCTCACTCTGCTCAAAGGCCCTCGTCAGAGAGGGGCACCTTTAAAGTGACGTTACTGTCGCCATTAAAGGCTCTTAGATTCCTCAAAAGGAGGTTGGTGGAAGTTCAGCTGGAGGGAGACTCACTAAGTATCTTCGTCCAGGTCTGGCCAGCCTCTGTTTCTCATCTTCCCTCGGTTTCTCTTTGCGCCCCCCCCCCCCTCCCCCTCCCTTCTCTCTATTTCATTTCTATCCCTGTGTTTTTAGTAAGGATCTGTGTGTAATTGCCTGTAGGGTCCGTTGCCTCACACTTTACTCAGTGATTATCAACGGAATTCTTCCGCTCGCAAATGAGCCATTTAGGCCTCAAGGTCAGCGAGCAGAATGCGGATTGCCCCGCCGTCACGTTAAGGATTTGGAGTGTCAGGGACAGGGATGCCCCTGCTCCCATGGCAACATCCCGGGGACTAACTACAGTAGCTGTCTGTGTGGTAGGGGAGTACACTGTCAGTCGGATCACGTGTTTCAGATGACAGTCGTACAATGTGTCACAATTCACTCCCCGCAAGTCTCTGTCTCACAGCTGAACTGGAGGAAAGATGGCTGTGGATAAAACCATGACTGTACAAGATAGAGACACCGGTGGATAGAAACACATCTGCTCTCGATCACACATTGCTTTATTGTCAGTGTTTGGGGATTATTTATGGAGTGCTCCAGCTGGTTGTTATGGATACATGATCAGGTTCCTGTGTGGATTGGCTGTCATTTTAATTGATGGCCTTGCCATCCAGCGCGGTGCCTGTGTGCTGTAGTGTACTGTGATACACTCTGATGGCAAACGGCCTACCTCTAATCTAAGCACACAGTCTTTGCCCAGCACCATTGTCCCAGTGTGTACTTCTTACAGATAGAGGACATTTGTTGCCGGGCCAAAAGATGCTTCCTCTGTTCTCTCCACAGTCATCAAAGCAGAATGTGCAAAGGGAAGATTGCCTCTTGCCATTTGTTCATAGACTTAGGCTTCAAAAGTGTCGTGAATAATTAAGGGATTTGTGATGGTAGGAAAGGGACTAAGAGATGACAATGAAAGTGCTTTGGAACCTACAGTTTTCCATGATAACACATTTAAAATGACAAGGCAATCACAAGGATTGATACAGGTAGCGTCCATGTTTTTCTTTATCTAACCGTAGTTTATATTGCACTGAAATTGATTCCCGCCTGCCGGGTTCAAGACCACACTCAAACTCTCATTAAATCAATGCTCCCGGCTAGTAACTGTATCCTCCTAAGGAGCAGATATTTTGTAACCGGAACAAATTAGCATGGCAATTGTGTGAATGTGTGCTTATGCCAAATTGCTTTGGCATTTATGTTTTGCTGTCGAGTTAACGTAGCTATTTAAAATGGGTTCAATATGGATGGGTTCAATATGGATGGGTTCAATATGGAACGCCCACTTAAAGCTGTGGGAACGTTCTAGCCTGGGCTGTGTGTTATTCATATGATTGGATATTACATTTAAAATCTTTGCATAAGCCTCTAAAAGTTTTGAAATCTCAGTTGTTTTCCCATCCCTGTTGCCTCACCCAAAGCCCTCGTAAAAAAACAGGGGCTCTGGTTTCTTG
The DNA here is from genome assembly GCF_034236695.1 of Oncorhynchus nerka. Lineage (NCBI taxonomy): Eukaryota > Metazoa > Chordata > Actinopteri > Salmoniformes > Salmonidae > Oncorhynchus > Oncorhynchus nerka. The sequence goes on along the minus strand of NC_088412.1, from coordinate 46,617,527 downwards.
GCAGCTCCAACTGGAACAAACAGCACAAAATGGCACCCAGATGGAACATTTTCCTACTTAGCTGGATGAAACTGTAGCCCCTGTGAGTGTTGTGGTGGTTTTATATGGCCACCGAGGATCTCTCCCTCTCCGTTAGACAATAACACAGGGGAGAGGTTGTCATTACCAACAAATAGTTATCACGGGTCACTGGTAGAACACAATGAGAAACAGTCGTTTCACAGGCTGCGCTACGTTCTCATCCCTTTCCAACACAAATATGTTTAAGACAATACAGAGGTTGTATTAAAACCAGTTGGCCAGTGTTGATATTCAGTGCTATTTCAGTGGCTCACAGACTTCTATTCTCGTTTCCAGGTTGTCAACTCTGACTAGAGAGAAGTAAGTCCATGACCCTGAACTACTACAGCGATGGACAAGAAAAGTGGTAAGTAAACCCACATAAAAATACCAGATTACTATAGAATTCCGTAGTTTTTATTTATCAAGGTAAGTTGACTGAGAACACATTCTCAACCTGGAGAAGAGTTACAGGGGAGAGGATGAATGAGCCAATTGTAAGCTGGGGATGATTGGGTGACCATGATGGTATGAAGGCCAGCTTGGGAATTTAGCCAGGACACCGGGGTTAACCCCCCCTTCTCTACGATAAGTGCCATGGGCTCTTCAGTGACCACAGAGAGTCAGAACACCTGTTTAATATCCAAAAGACAGTGCCTTACAAAGGGCAATGTCCCCAATCACCACCCTGGGGCATTAAGATATTTTGGGGGGGACCAGAGGAAAAAGTGCTCCTACTGGCCCTCCAACACCACTTCCAGCAGCATCTGGTCTCCCCTCCAGGGACCAACTAGAACCAACCCTGCTTAGCTTCAGAGGCAAGCCAGCAGTGGGATGCAGCGTGGTATGCTACTGTAGTGAACTGTAGTATCCCTCGATCGTGTAGTGCGTACTACACAATCGAGGGACACAGCGCAGGCCACGTTTGAGACGCAAGCAAGAGTGAAAGCTAGAAAATGCCGACAGCATGGCTTCTAACGAAAACATACCTCCACGCCCGCAGCTTGACAAAACTGGCTCCAGAGGTGAACTATGGGAAAACTTTGATTACAGATCAGACCAGGGCTAGCCTACCAAAAAAACGAAGCAAGAGTTTGCTGAGGAGTATTTCTGTCTGTATTAAAGCCCTTTTGTGGGGGGAAAAAATATTCTGATTGCCAGGTCCTAGCTCCCCAGTGGGTTGGCCTAGGCCCTCCAAGGCCCACCCATGGCTACACCCCTGACATTCATGTGAAATCCATAGGTTAGACTTCTTTTCGGTATATGATTACACAAACCAAAAGTCATGTGAAATGCACTTAACTTGACAGCAATACTTTGCATTTGTCTGGGCTTGCTAGCAGTAGCCACTAGCACCAGGCAGCAGCCCTGGGCATCCTGGGAAGTGAATGCACTGTTGGAATCATTGCATGCTGTGTAAATTCTATTGTATTTTTATGGTAGACTGCAATATAGAAGTTTCAGAAATGATCTTCAAAGTATGTAAAGTATATTAATTTAATACATTAAATGAGTTAGCTGTCATGAATTAGAGGTCTAATGTCATTTGACCCAATATTATGGCCATAGATTAGCAAATGAACCCTGATATGTATCAAATTACATTTTTGAAACAGTTCAAATGTATTTGTACATACTTCCACTATGGTTTTACATATGGAAAATTGGAGCTATTCTGATTTAGTATGGTGTTCAGTTTTTGTTGCAAGAAATTGATTATAGAATAGAATACATTGTATTTGTTCTACCAGTTAACATTGTTCAATGTAAAAAGAAAAAAATTAAGCCCAGTGGTTATTCTGTGACTTTAGCTAATAAATTGTTTTTTAATTTTTTCCCATGGTATCGTTTCATTATATGAGTATCGTGTCAGTATATGAGTATCGTGTCAGTATATGAGTATCGTGTCAGTATATGAGTATCGTGTCAGTATATGAGTATCGTGTCAGTATATGAGTATCGTGTCAGTATATGAGTATCGTGTCAGTATATGAGTATCGTGTCAGTATATGAGTATCGTTTCAGTATATGAGTATCGTTTCAGTATATGAGTATCGTGTCAGTATATGAGTATCGTGTCAGTATATGAGTATCGTGTCAGTATATGAGTATCGTTTCAGTATATGAGTATCGTGTCAGTATATGAGTATCGTGTCAGTATATGAGTATCGTGTCAGTATATGAGTATCGTTTCAGTATATGAGTATCGTTTCAGTATATGAGTATCGTGTCAGTATATGAGTATCGTGTCAGTATATGAGTATCGTTTCAGTATATGAGTATCGTGTCAGTATATGAGTATCGTTTCAGTATATGAGTATCGTGCCAGTATATGAGTATCGTGTCAGTATATGAGTATCGTGTCAGTATATGAGTATCGTTTCAGTATATGAGTATCGTGTCAGTATATGAGTATCGTTTCAGTATATGAGTATCGTGTCAGTATATGAGTATCGTGTCAGTATATGAGTATCGTGTCAGTATATGAGTATCGTGTCAGTATATGAGTATCGTTTCAGTATATGAGTATCGTGTCAGTATATGAGTATCGTGTCAGTATATGAGTATCGTTTCAGTATATGAGTATCGTGTCAGTATATGAGTATCGTGTCAGTATATGAGTATCGTTTCAGTATATGAGTATCGTGTCAGTATATGAGTATCGTTTCAGTATATGAGTATCGTGTCAGTATATGAGTATCGTGCCAGTATATGAGTATCGTGTCAGTATATGAGTATCGTGTCAGTATATGAGTATCGTTTCAGTATATGAGTATCGTGTCAGTATATGAGTATCGTTTCAGTATATGAGTATCGTGTCAGTATATGAGTATCGTGTCAGTATATGAGTATCGTGTCAGTATATGAGTATCGTTTCAGTATATGAGTATCGTGTCAGTATATGAGTATCGTTTCAGTATATGAGTATCGTGTCAGTATATGAGTATCGTGTCAGTATATGAGTATCGTTTCAGTATATGAGTATCGTTTCAGTATATGAGTATCGTTTCAGTATATGAGTATCGTGTCAGTATATGAGTATCGTGTCAGTATATGAGTATCGTGTCAGTATATGAGTATCGTTTCAGTATATGAGTATCGTGTCAGTATATGAGTATCGTTTCAGTATATGAGTATCGTTTCAGTATATGAGTATCGTGTCAGTATATGAGTATCGTGTCAGTATATGAGTATCGTGTCAGTATATGAGTATCGTTTCAGTATATGAGTATCGTGTCAGTATATGAGTATCGTGTCAGTATATGAGTATCGTGTCAGTATATGAGTATCGTTTCAGTATATGAGTATCGTGTCAGTATATGAGTATCGTTTCAGTATATGAGTATCGTGTCAGTATATGAGTATCGTGTCAGTATATGAGTATCGTTTCAGTATATGAGTATCGTGTCAGTATATGAGTATCGTGTCAGTATATGAGTATCGTGTCAGTATATGAGTATCGTTTCATTATATGAGTATCGTGTCAGTATATGAGTATCGTGTCAGTATATGAGTATCGTGTCAGTATATGAGTATCGTTTCAGTATATGAGTATCGTGTCAGTATATGAGTATCGTGTCAGTATATGAGTATCGTGCCAGTATATGAGTATCGTGTCAGTATATGAGTATCGTTTCAGTATATGAGTATCGTGTCAGTATATGAGTATCGTGTCAGTATATGAGTATCGTGTCAGTATATGAGTATCGTTTCATTATATGAGTATCGTGTCAGTATATGAGTATCGTGTCAGTATATGAGTATCGTGTCAGTATATGAGTATCGTTTCAGTATATGAGTATCGTGTCAGTATATGAGTATCGTGTCAGTATATGAGTATCGTGCCAGTATATGAGTATCGTGTCAGTATATGAGTATCGTGTCAGTATATGAGTATCGTGTCAGTATATGAGTATCGTTTCAGTATATGAGTATCGTGTCAGTATATGAGTATCGTTTCAGTATATGAGTATCGTGTCAGTATATGAGTATCGTGTCAGTATATGAGTATCGTTTCAGTATATGAGTATCGTGTCAGTATATGAGTATCGTGTCAGTATATGAGTATCGTGTCAGTATATGAGTATCGTTTCAGTATATGAGTATCGTGTCAGTATATGAGTATCGTTTCAGTATATGAGTATCGTTTCAGTATATGAGTATCGTGTCAGTATATGAGTATCGTGTCAGTATATGAGTATCGTTTCAGTATATGAGTATCGTGTCAGTATATGAGTATCGTGTCAGTATATGAGTATCGTTTCAGTATATGAGTATCGTGTCAGTATATGAGTATCGTTTCAGTATATGAGTATCGTGTCAGTATATGAGTATCGTGCCAGTATATGAGTATCGTGTCAGTATATGAGTATCGTGTCAGTATATGAGTATCGTTTCAGTATATGAGTATCGTGTCAGTATATGAGTATCGTTTCAGTATATGAGTATCGTGTCAGTATATGAGTATCGTGTCAGTATATGAGTATCGTGTCAGTATATGAGTATCGTGTCAGTATATGAGTATCGTGTCAGTATATGAGTATCGTTTTGGTATCGAGTGTCGTTTCGGTATAGAGTATTATGATCCTTAACCTGGTATTGGTATCCAAGTCAAAAATCTGGTATCGTGACAACACAACATCTTTACCGCCCAGAGGCAGTGTATACAGCAGGCAATACATTCGTTTCACCAATGGATCAGTTCATTCCTAAAACATTGTCCATTCAGGCTGCAATTAGCCACCATGCTAATGCCTAGGAATGCTAGGGGTTTGTGTATCACGTTCAGCCAATCAGGTTGCAGCAGTCTGAATGTCTACCTCTGGCTGAACGTGGGGGCGCAACATCAGGAAGTTGCATTAGCCACTAGTATGGTGGTGGGAAAGGGTGTTTCAAAGTAAGCATATTTTGGACAGTAAGATGAAACGACAATGTCGCCATCTGCCAGACTTCGGGATAATTATTTTGTATACGGTGTAGTATCCCTCGATCACGTAGTGTTTGATCGATTAGACTACTAGTTAGCTCTTGTCGATGCCGTTTTGATTTCAACTTGCTGTCCTTGGGAGCTCATGCCGTGGATTTCCTCTGAGGTTCCCCCTCAATCGTGTGGTGCTAACTATAGAATGTTGTAGAATACTATACTCCACACGAGGGTACCCTTAATTGATTTGGACTATTTAAATGTTGATATAATGCATTTAGACATTTGTGAAGCATAACACTAAAAAAGTGTCAAATGCATTTCCATTGTGGTCCTCGTTCAAACATCAAACCTGTTATCCATTTACAGCTAACCCACATGAAAATAGTACAGTATACTATGGTCTAAATACCGTAGCATACCATAGTATTCACTAGTTTTTTTTGTGCATATTTACTGTAGTATACACTTGTCACGGCTTTCTTCCTGGGAAGGAGAGGCGGACCAAAACGCAGCGTGGTTATAGTTCATAGTTCTTTAATAAGAGACACTTAACATGAACACAACTGCAAAACAAGAAACGTGAAAACCGAAACAGTCCTATCTGGTGCAGTAAACACAAAGACAGGAAACAATCACCCACAAAATACCCAAAGAATATGGCTGCCTAAATATAGTTCCCAATCAGAGACAACAATAAACACCTGCCTCTGATTGAGAACCAATCTAGGCAACCATAGACTTACCTAGACAACTAAACTGAACACAACCCCATTAATCTACAAAAAACCCTAGACAAGACAAAACACATAAATCACCCATATCACACCCTGGCCTAACCAAAATAATAAAGAAAACAAAGATAACTAAGGCCCCCCCTCCCCCCCAAAGGTGCGGACTCCCGGCCGCACACCTAAACCCATAGGGGAGGGTTTGGGTGGGCGTCTGTCCACGGTGGCGGCTCTGGCATGGGACGTGGACCCCACTCCACCATAGTCTTAGTCCGCTTTTTTAGCGTCCTTTGAGTGGCGACCCTCGCTGCTGACCTTGGCCTAGTAACCCTAACAAAGGGCCCACCTGGACTGAGGGGTGCCTCATTACTGAGGAAGCTCAGGATCGAGGGGTAGCTCAGGACCGAGGGGTAGCTCAGGACTAAGAGGTAGCTCAGGCAGGTTGACGGCTCTGGCAGATCTTGGCTGAATAGCGGCTCTGGTGGATCCTGGCTGAATGGCGGCTCTGGCGGATCCTGGCTGACTGGCGGATCCTGGCTGACTGGCGGCTCTGGCGGATCCTGGCTGACTGGCGGCTCTGGCGGATCCTGCCTGACTGGCGGATCCTGGCTGACTGGCGGCTCTGGCGGATCCTGGCTGACTGGCGGCTCTGGAAGATCCTGGCTGACTGGCGGCTCTGGCGGATCCTGGCTGGCTGGCGGCTCTGGAAGATCCTGGCTGACTGGCGGCTCTGGCGGATCCTGGCTGACTGGCGGCTCTGGAAGATCCTGGCTGACTGGCGGCTCTGGAAGATCCTGGCTGACTGGCGGCTCTGGAGGATCCTGGCTGACTGGCGACTCTGGAAGATTCTGGCTGACTGGCGGCTCTGGCGGATCCTGGCTGGCTGGCGGCTCTGGAAGATCCTGGTTGACTGGCGGCTCTGGAGGATCCTGGCTGACTGGCGGCTCTGGCGGCTCCATGCTGTCTGGCGGTTCTGGACAGATGGGAGACTGTAGCGGCTCTGGACAGACGGGAGACTCTAGAAGCTCTGGACAGACGGGTGACTCTAGCAGCTCTGGACAGACGGGAGACTCTAGCAGCTCTGGACAGACTGGAGACTCTAGCAGCTCTGGACAGACGGGAGACTCTAGCAGCTCTGGACAGACGGGAGACTGTAGGCCTGGTGCGTGGTGCCGGCGCTGGTGGTACTGGGCCGAGGACACGCGAGTGCGGGGAGGAGGAACAGGGAGTACTGGGCTCTGGACAGACGGGAGACTGTAGGTATGGTTCCCAATCAGAGACAACAATAAACACCTGCCTCTGATTGAGAACCAATCTTGGCAACCATATACTTACCTAGACAACTAAACTGAACACAACCCCATAAATCTACAAAAAACCCTAGACAAGACAAAACATGTAAATCACCCATATCACACCCTGGCCTAACCAAAATAATAAAGAAAACAAAGATAACTAAGGCCAGGGTGTGACAACACTAGTGTTTTCATGGACATAACTAGTATAACATACCCCAGTTAATGTTTAATGACACATGAGTAACACATTAACAAGAGTACACCAAAATGACTTGGATGCTACTTCCACTAGCCTTCTGAAATGGTGCTTTCACAGAGATTCAGTGAACCAACTTCGTGAGATTACCAAAAAGTGGCAAGCAATACTGTACTTCCGATGGTAGAAAATAAATAACAGCTACACTGCATTTACACGAACAATAGATTTTAGAAATACAAATGGACTTTACTTAAAGACAGTCCCCTTTTTGGAAGGTGCTGCCAATAACTGTCTGGACCTCAAACCAGCAAAGCCTCTCCAAACAAACCAATTGAAAACAAAAGTACATTGCAATGGCTTTACATAATGAACATATTGAATATTGCCATGTAAATAAGTGCCCTGGTCAGACTCAACACCATTCAGAACAATTGACCACATCCCAAAAATTTCTTCAAGACAGCATGTCACAAAATGGTTACACACACACACACACAACACACACACACACACACACACACACACACACACACACACACACACACACACACACACACACACACACACACACACACACACACGGTGCTTTAATACATTTCCTGCATGTCCTCCCCTAATAAAACTTTCACAATATTCTTCAGTTACAAGATTGTGACTGGTTGAGGTTAGGTGAGGGTTGTGGTGATGTCAACCTACTGTGGGACTACAGTTAAATAGCTGACGGAGGCAGAGATGTAGTTCCGAGTCTTTATAGATTCAGGTAATGGAGATGATACATGGCAGGGAATGATTTACAGTCGCTGACATGGGACTTGTATTGAATTGAGACTTGGTCGGCATCGTATGGAATAAGGTTTATCTAAAAGGAGACCATGGTGCGAATAATAATGGACAATAACACCAATGAATATACATCATTTGATTGTCTGTTAATCAATGGCAATATGCAAATGAATTAAGCATAAAAATGCGTTATGAATAAATATAGCAGCAGTTAGCCAGAAAGGGGGGTGCAATAGCATGCAGCATGGTAAGATGAAGATATAGCAGGCTAATTTATCAATGTCTACATAGCATGGCAAGCAAACAAAACAACTAACAGAAGTAGGGAGCTTAGCAATAAAGCACCTACTGTAGTTAGCATAACAAAGGCAATGCACAAAAAAGCCTAACGTTTATTACCGTGACTATTAACACTACAAGTGCCAAGAGACCAGATCAAGGGACTCAAAATGTCTGTTTGACTGAGCCGTTAGCATTTCACAGCCACTAGCGAACAATATCACCTGTAGAAAACAATCAATGACGAGGGAGTCCTCTTCTTATCCTCTGCTGTGAGATAAAACGTTTCTATTTTACATTTCAATGTTATGGTTTGTGAGAGTTGTTTGCTCAACTACTCAGCTCTGTCTTGGTGAAGGAACCAGATTGAAAGGAGGCACCCTCGAACCTGTCCGTACCATAGAGATGGTTAGAAGGCACACCTGTTTGCCCTGCTCAACTACTCAGCTCTGTCTTGGTGAAGGAACCAGATTGAAAGGAGGCACCCTCGAACCTGTCCGTACCATAGAGATGGGTAGAAGGCACACCTGTTTGCCCTGCTCAACTACTCAGCTCTGTCTTGGTGAAGGAACCAGATTGAAAGGAGGCACCCTCGAACCTGTCCGTACCATAGAGATGGGTAGAAGGCACACCTGTTTGCCCTGCTCAACTACTCAGCTCTGTCTTGGTGAAGGAACCAGATTGAAAGGAGGCACCCTCGAACCTGTCCGTACCATAGAGATGGGTAGAAGGCACACCTTCGGGTAACGCGACTGTATCGGCTGCCTAGGTTACTATAATCTTTTGTTTTCTGGTAACGTCTTACCTTCAGACAAGTCACCATTGTGTTCATGAGAATCTCATCTTTCCGTGTGGTGGTGTGGTATTCATGCATCTGTTACTTTCCCACTTATCATTGTTCAGGATTCATTCAGAATGATCCATAATCATCGTAGCATCCACATTCATGTAGAAGTATTTCGAAACATATTCTATTCTTATTTGCAATACACCTGACTCCAAAATGAGACAATACATTATTTACCATTCATTTCTATTGGGCACCAAATACTCTGAAACACAACCAAAACAAACAGAAAATGCATCCAACAAGTTTATACAGTTTAATGTAGTCATTGTGTGCTAGGAATATGGGAACAAATAATTAGCTTTTGCTACTTTAATACGCATATAAGTGAATTTGTCCCAAACCTTTTGGTCCCCTAAAATGGGGGGGACTATGTACAAAAAGGACTGTAAATACTAAAAGGATCACGCAATATGGGTGAAAATACCCTCAAATGAAAGCTGACAGTCTGCACTTTAACCCCAAAGTGCTGGAGTACAGAGCCAAAACAACAAATCTGTGCCACTGTCCCGGTACTTTTGGAGCTCACTGTATTTCACCCATAGTGGGGGAAGTAGGGGTGCTGAGGGTGCTGCAGCATCCCTTAAAAAGTAGTGCACTGGGCATTTACTAGTATTAGCAGACCGATATAGACTTTATTTTTTTCTCAGCTTTTCTTTCAGTGAGTTGTATCGTTAAGAACAGTATTTTACAGGATTCAGGAGTTGGAATTGTAAGAGATGTTGCCCTGCCCCTTTCTCTGTGATTGACATTCTAATGGAATCCAGAAAGAACTAAACCCTGCCCCTTTCTCTGTGATTGACATTCTAATGGAATCCAGAAAGAACTAAACCCTGCCCCTTTCTCTGTGATTGACATTCTAATGGAATCCATCAATGAGCTTGATGCCTTGATAAGCTCCTTTCCTGAGGACGGTTCACCTCTCACAGTTCTGGGCGACTTTAACCTCCCCACGTCTACCTTTGACTCATTCCTCTCTGCCTCCTTCTTTCCACTCCTCTCCTCTTTTGACCTCACCCTCTCACCTTCCCCCTCTACTCACAAGGCAGGCAATACGCTCGACCTCATCTTTACTAGATGCTGTTCTTCCACTAACCTCACTGCAACTCCCCTCCAAGTCTCCGACCACTACCTTGTATCCTTTTCCCTCTTGCTCTCATCCAACACTTCCCACACTGCCCCTACTCGGATGGTATCGCGCCGTCCCAATCTTCGCTCTCTCTCCCCCGCTACTCTCTCCTCTTCCATCCTATCATCTCTTCCCTCTGCTCAAACCTTCTCCAACCTATCTCCTGATTATGCCTCCTCAACCCTCCTCTCCTCCCTTTCTGCATCCCTTGATTCTCTATGTCCCCTATCCTCCAGGCCGGCTCGGTCCTCCCCTCCTGCTCCGTGGCTCGACGACTCATTGCGAGCTCACAGAACAGGGCTCCGGGCAGCCGAGCGGAAATGGAGGAAAACTCGCCTCCCTGCGGACCTGGCATCCTTTCACTCCCTCCTCTCTACATTTTCCTCTTCTGTCTCTGCTGCTAAAGCCACTTTCTACCACTCTAAATTCCAAGCATCTGCCTCTAACCCTAGGAAGCTCTTTGCCACCTTCTCCTCCCTCCTGAATCCTCCTCCCCTCCTCCCTCTCTGCAGATGACTTCGTCAACCATTTTGAAAAGAAGGTCGACGACATCCGATCCTCGTTTGCTAAGTCAAACGACACCGCTGGTTCTGCTCACACTGCCCTACCCTGTGCTCTGACCTCTTTCTCCCCTCTCTCTCCAGATGAAATCTCGCGTCTTGTGACGGCCGGCCGCCCAACAACCTGCCCGCTTGACCCTATTCCCTCCTCTCTTCTCCAGACCATTTCCGGAGACCTTCTCCCTTACCTCACCTCGCTCATCAACTCATCCCTGACCGCTGGCTACGTCCCTTCTGTCTTCAAGAGAGCGAGAGTTGCACCCCTTCTGAAAAAACCTACACTCGATCCCTCCGATGTCAACAACTACAGACCAGTATCCCTTCTTTCTTTTCTCTCCAAAACTCTTGAACGTGCCGTCCTTGGCCAGCTCTCCCGCTATCTCTCTCAGAATGACCTTCTTGATCCTAATCAGTCAGGTTTCAAGACTAGTCATTCAACTGAGACTGCTCTTCTCTGTATCACGGAGGCCCTCCGCACTGCTAAAGCTAACTCTCTCTCCTCTGCTCTCATCCTTCTAGACCTATCGGCTGCCTTCGATACTGTGAACCATCAGATCCTCCTCTCCACCCTCTCCGAGTTGGGCATCTCCGGCGCGGCCCACGCATGGATTGCGTCCTACCTGACAGGTCGCTCCTACCAGGTGGCGTGGCGAGAATCTGTCTCCTCACCACGCGCTCTCACCACTGGCGTCCCCCAGGGCTCTGTTCTAGGCCCTCTCCTATTCTCGCTATACACCAAGTCACTTGGCTCTGTCATAACCTCACATGGTCTCTCCTATCATTGCTATGCAGACGACACACAATTAATCTTCTCCTTTCCCCCTTCTGATGACCAGGTGGCGAATCGCATCTCTGCATGTCTGGCAGACATATCAGTGTGGATGACGGATCACCACCTCAAGCTGAACCTCGGCAAGACGGAGCTGCTCTTCCTCCCGGGGAAGGACTGCCCATTCCATGATCTCGCCATCACGGTTGACAACTCCATTGTGTCCTCCTCCCAGAGCGCTAAGAACCTTGGCGTGATCCTGGACAACACCCTGTCGTTCTCAACTAACATCAAGGCGGTGGCCCGTTCTTGTAGGTTCATGCTCTACAACATCCGCAGAGTACGACCCTGCCTCACACAGGAAGCAGCGCAGGTCCTAATCCAGGCAATTGTCATCTCCCGTCTGGATTACTGCAACTCGCTGTTGGCTGGGCTCCCTGCCTGTGCCATTAAACCCCTACAACTCATCCAGAACGCCGCAGCCCGTCTGGTGTTCAACCTTCCCAAGTTCTCTCACTTCACCCCGCTCCTCCGCTCTCTCCACTGGCTTCCAGTTGAAGCTCGCATCCGCTACAAGACCATGGTGCTTGCCTACGGAGCTGTGAGGGGAACGGCACCTCAGTACCTCCAGGCTCTGATCAGGCCCTACACCCATACAAGGGCACTGCGTTCATCCACCTCTGGCCTGCTCGCCTCCCTACCACTGAGGAAGTACAGTTCCCGCGCAGCCCAGTCAAAACTGTTCGCTGCTCTGGCCCCCCAATGGTGGAACAAACTCCCTCACGACGCCAGGACAGCGGAGTCAATCACCACCTTCCGGAGACACCTGAAACCCCACCTCTTTCAGGAATACCTAGGATAGGATAAAGTAATCCTTCTCACCCCCCTTAAAAGATTTAGATGCACTATTGTAAAGTGGCTGTTCCACTGGATGTCTTAAGGTGAACGCACCAATTTGTAAGTCGCTCTGGATAAGAGCGTCTGCTAAATGACTTAAATGTAAAATGTAATGAATCCAGAAAGAACTAAACCCTGCCCCTTTCTCTGTGATTGACATTCTAATGGAATCCAGAAATAACTAAAGCCTGCCCCTTTCTCTGTGATTGACATTCTAATGGAATCCAGAAAGAACAAAACCCTGCCCCTTTCTCTGTGATTGACATTCTAATGGAATCCAGAAAGAACAAAACCCTGTCCTCAAACATTCACATCAAATCACATGGAAAACAACCACTTGATGTGCAGTATTAATTTAGCATCCTTACAAACCGCTTCACGTACATTTACCTTACTATATTGTAGGCTGCTCGTCTGGGTTTGTACCAAGGTCCCATGTAAGCTCAGTCGGTAGAGCATGGTGCTTATAACGGCAGGGTTGTGGGTTTGATTCCCAAGGGGGACAAGTGAGAAAATGTGTGCCCTCACTACTGTAAGTCACTCTCCATAAGAGAGTCTACTGAAAATGAATAGACCGTTTCACTTTCATTTCAACAAACTGGAAAACACATCAAGCAAGTATTTTTATATTCCACAAGTATTATCAGATTAACTGTTTTGTATGGATAATTATCCGTTACAAATGCTGGTAAACACACAAAACCTTTTAGTTTGCATTCTTTCACAAAAGTAGTTCACTGGGCTTTCACTAGTACTGTATCAGTAGACCAAAAATAGATGTCTTCAGCGAAAGCCCCACCAAAAAATCTGCATCCCCCCAAAACATCATCGCTGATGAGCTTTGTGTACTGTACAGTACTGTACAGCATGTTCCTGAATGCATGGGGATGACTGTGAATACTAAAAACTCTGTCTTCTTGTTGCAGAAAATGGCTACCCTAGATCCGGAGGAGAGAGTGGAGGTGGGGGTCAGAGGAAGCAGCTGCCCTACTCCGTAGAGACCCCCTACGGCTTCCACCTGGACCTTGATTTCCTCAAGTATGTGGACGATATCGAGAAAGGCAACACCATCAAGAGGGTGCACATCCAGCGCAAGGCCAGAGGCCCTCCTAAGTTCAGCACCCTGCCCAGGAACTTCAGCCTGCTAGGGCATGGAGCCAGGCCGGCCCCTAAGGACACCTGGTCCTCTACCCTAGGGCCCAAGCCCCGGGGCAGAATTACTGATGTCCAGCAGATCTTGGATTTTAGACCCAGTGACGGTGGCACATCGGCTATTCATAGCCAGAACAGCAGGGTGCAAGGGAGTAGCTTTGCCTCTGCCAGGCCCAGGGAGGAGGCAGGTGCAGGGCCTTGGGTGTTAGGCGAACAGCCCCTGGGGAGGCCCAACCTCCTTCGGACGTCCAGCATGCCAGTCACCATCCCGCACAGGAAGGCCTCTGAGTCCGGGGACGAAAGAACGGAGAACGTCTCATCTGAGAACGTGGTCCGCACTGTTCCCCAGGACCGGTCGGGGCTGCACCAGCAGATCACCGCAGCCCTGAAGAGGGTCAGAGAGCTGGAGGACATGGTGAGGACCATCCCAGAGCTCAAGTCCCAGATCTGCTCACTGAGGGTGGAGAGAGAGCAGCTAATCCTCAGGCTGCAGGTCCAAACCAAGCCACAGCCTCCAGCCCACCCACAAAGTGCCTCGCCCTCCCCAGCCCCAAGCACTGATCCCGGGCCAGCCTCTCAGCCGCCGGGAGCTGAAGCAGCAGTGGATCCCGGGAGAGCAGAGAGCACCGTGTCAGAGGCAGAAACGCAACAGGAATCCTTAAAGAGTACCGCGCAAGAAGAAGAACCAGATAGGCTTTTAGCAGCACAGGAACCAGAGAGACAAATACAGACAGCAGAGGGACCAGATAGACAAACAGCATTTCTGAATCCATTAGTGCACGCAGAGGAAAGGCAAACAGAGCAACCAGTGAACGTTGCAACACCGAAAGAACCAGAACCTTTAGACAGCAGAGTGTTTGTGCAAGTCACAGAGGGAGTCAGTGTCAGTGGTGAGGAGCACCATCTCAGTGTCGAACAGCTCCAGGCTAAGCTAGTAGCGCTAGAGGCTAAGCTAAGTCAGGCTAGCGAAGACCTGGAGAGAACGAACAGTCTCCTGAAACAACAGGTAGAGGAGAACGTGATGAAGGAGGAGAGGATACTGCAGCTGAGCGTGGGAGGGACAGGAGGCGCGGAGGAGGTGTTCAGGCAGAGACAGACAAGTAGGAGGACCAGTGTGGACCAGCAGACCGAGACGGAGAGAGCGGGAAGTGCAAGTCAGGAGACAGAGACAGAGAGGGCGGATATGGTGGAGCAGGGCACGGATACAGAAAGGATAGTTATCTGTTCAACCGGAGAGGGGGCTGGTGGTGTGGAACAGGGGATGGAGACGGAGCGGTTTGACACTCAAGACCAGGTGACAGAGACAGAGATGGTCATTGTATTCCCAGTCAGACCGCGGGCTAATAGTGTGGATCGGGGAACAGAGACAGAGAGAGTGGACACAGTGGACCAGGTGACAGAGACACTGCCCGGAGACAGCTTAGACCAGGTGACAGAGACAGAGACGCAGACAGTCGTCGGTGTAGATCAGTCAACAGAGACAGCACCTGTACGTCCAGTGAGACCAGCGAGACATAGGGCTAACAGTGTGGACCGGGAAACAGAGACACAGACAGTGGATACTGTGAACCAGGTGACAGTGACAGAGACACAGACAGGAGTCCGTGTAGACCAGGTGACAGAGACACAAACAGAGACAGCACCTGTACGTCCAGTGAGACCAGCGAGACATAGGGCTAACAGTGTGGACAGGGGGACAGAGACAGAAAGAGTGGGTACAGTTGACCAGGTGACAGAGACAGTGGTAGCACAGAGTACATATCAGCAGACAGAGACAGAGGGAGACAGAGTTGAGACGACCAATAACCACCATAGAGAAATAGAGATTGAGAGTGCGGCCATAGTAAGTGCGGCCATAGAAAGTGCGGTCACAGAAATTGTGGAAGCAGAACGTGTAGTCTCACGCAGTTTGGTTAAAGAGGGTGAGATCGCTGATAGTGCAGTACGTTTTGTGGTTATAGAAAGTGTGGGCAAAGAGAATGGGGTCACAGCGAATGTGGTCACAGAGAATGTGGTCACGGGAAGTATGGTGAAGAGACAAGTAGTGGTAGTAGAGGAGACTGTCGTTGAACAAATTACATTGACTGAAAGTGTTGTTACACAGAGTATGACCACAGAGAGTACAGTCGTAGAGAGTGCAGCCACAGAGAACTTGGCAACTGAGAGTGAGGTTGTAAAGACCACAGTTACAGAGAGTACGGTCACAGGAAGTGCGGTCATAGAATCTCCAGCCCCAGAGAGCCCAGAAGTAGCACCCACTCCCTCTTCCAGCCAGACCCAGATGGGTCAGAAGGAGTCGGAGCAGGCCCAGCCCCAGTCACAGGACTCTCGTCGGGGGTCCAACCCAGCGTTGGCCCAGGCCCCTCGCCAGGGGTCTAACCCAGCCCTGGGCCAGGTGGTGACGCGCCTCACAGGGCTGATCAATGAGCAGTGGGCCCAGCTAGGTAGCAGCCAGGACAAGCCAGACAAGCAGGAGACCACCAGCCCGAGTGCCCAGAAGCCTGCAGAAGGGCAGGGTGCGCCCACTGCAGGGAAGCCTTTAGCGGGGAAGGCAACGGGGAAGTCAGGTCTGTCTAAGATGAGCTCCATCCAGAGCCAGCTGGTCAGCTCCCTCAGTGCCCTGTCTGCCTTCTACTCCCCTGGACAGAAGGCAGCTGCCAGCAAACAACAAGGTAGGTCAATGTTTTTGTATCAATGTAGTTAACATAGGAAGTACATATGTGGTCCAGGCTGGAATCAAATCCCCTGTACATGTGTGTCCCACTTTCATCTCAGACGGGGCCTAAGTAAGCATTTCGCTGTTCGTCTAAGCCGGTTGTTTACGGAGACAAATGAAATTTGATTTGATGACATTCTAACGTTCCCCAGTCCCATGTGGATACACTTTCAATCCCTCTTCTCCAACATGCTCAGGCGTTGTGTACCATGAGGTCACGCCTCTTCGATAGCTTCATCTCCACGATACTGAGTTGTCTCCTGTCTTGGCACAAAGAGCCCATGGCCTGTCTCTGTCTACAGTGGGTCAGGTCAGAGGAATCCTCCATTGACTCTGATAGGCCAGGGGCCTCCATGTGTTTGTGATGGCTATTGATTGTGAGGACTAGTGGTGGAACACATGTAACGGAGCTAAATGACGTTGTTGGATGACCTCCAAGAACAGATCAAATAGGCAGTTTCTTCTCCCTCTCCCTTCCCCCCCGTTGCCTCCTACTTCCCCCTCTCACCTCTCTTCTTCTCCTTCTTGTGTTTTGGCCCAGAAGGTAGAGCACACATACTGTAGCTCATGTGAATTTCTGTGGGGAGAGCATACACAACAGCGTGACCTTTGATTGTGACCCCCCCCCCGCGCTCTGCGTTCAGCTATTGATTGTTCTGGAGAGCGTCATTGACATTTGAGAAAAGGTCTGGCTTAAATTGGCAGTCAAAGACATGTACACTGGATTTAGACTACCAAACAGATTCAGATTCAGACCCAGATCGACTTCATTATCCCACCAGGGGGAAATTAATTTGGTCGTGTGCTTAAAACGACGGTACATAAAACATGAAAACACAGAAAAGACACGATAGAATTCATTCGAAGTGCACGTTTAAAGTGAAAGTGCAATATGCTGTATACTGGAGGGACCAACAGACTATCTATTACACAGCCTAATGTCTGTTGAGATGAAGGAGTCCTTCTTTTGAAGAAGCCTCTTTCCCATTGTCCTGCTGTTGTAACTGAGTTTTTGAGTGTAGGAGATGAGTACTGACCTGTAAAATGCTTTCAAGTCTTAGGAGGATGGGTTTTGTGGCTGATTCTTGATTTATACCAATTATCCTTCCCACCGTCTTGATGAAGCAGTGAAGCTTGACTTGGTCTTGCTTTCGCATGTTTCCAAACACACATATCAGACCAAAGGACAGGACACTCTGCTTATTTAGACCCTATTACCATCTCTTCAAAATAAGTTACTAAATACAGTCCAGTTTGTAACATTCTCTATGAAAAGTGCTTTTAAATGATGTGTAATGTGATGTAGTGAGCTTTGAAAATATTTATGTATAGACGTTGTAAGAAATGGTTTTTAAATCATTCAAATGTTTATGACAGTAGTATATATATTTTTTTTTCATCAAGTTTCTGACATTTTAATATTTGTTAGTTATTTTATAATATTACTTTTGGACCAAAATATCAACAAATCTCAAAATTGATAGGTAGATGCAAAAATGCCATTTCATCAAACACTACCCTATAAGGTACATCCATCGTATCATTAGATATTTGTGGATCAAATCCCCAAGCTGACAAGTTAAAAATCTGTTGTTCTGCCCCTGAACAAGGCAGTTAACTCACTATTCCCCGGTAGGCCGTCATTGTAAATAAGAATTTGTTCTTAACTGACTTGCCTAGTAAAAATGAAGGTTACATTTCTTTTTTAAATTCTCTATACCAAGTCCCTTACATGTACGAGCCTCTAGTCGTGTCTAGATGGTATACATCTTATGTCAAAAGTTTAACATGTTTGCATTTTAGCTAACTCTAACCCTTTTCCTAACCTTAACCTAATTCTCTTAACCTTTTATGTTAATTATCATAACCTGCTGTGTAAATTCTCAGAACCTGCTACAAAAAGTACATTCTGACATAAGCCATAAACCATTAGTCAAAACCCATGCCTCTCCGCCATCCCACTTCTGACACCAATGTAACGAATTATATAATAATTAGGTGGGTGCTAACATTCGTCTTATTTCACACATGTACAAGTTTGTATTATACACATGTGTGAACTGGAAATTTGTTTTTCACATTTTGGTATATCGCACTCACCCTGGGGTCAAGGATCAGACATTATTGATAGTGACCCTTGAGCAATTAGTGTTCAGTGCCTTGCTCAAGGGTATTTCAACATATTTTTCACCTGGTTAGCGTGTGGATTCAAACCAGCAACCTTTCTGTTACAGGCCCAACACTCTTAACCACTAGGGTACCTGACACCATTCAGGTGGTAATCGCAACCAGGACTGGAACCTGTGTCCAGTGACTGTTAAGCCAACACCTTAGCCATGACACCAAGTGGTCTGTACCTCTTTGCAAGGTTGTTCAGTGTTAGGTTAAGGTCACTACAATATTAATTACAGCTCTCTATTGTCACACGCTCCTTATGGGAGCCTTTCTAAAGACTTCAGAACTGGCAGCGGACATGCTCGTACTTTAATTAACATAACCATAGGCCACGTAAACACTTCCACTCACAGGTGGCCAAAAATAACTAACTGAAAGCCACGCCTCCAATGATTGCGCCTTTATATTCAGAATATCGGGTACAAAAATGTACCATTATACTAGATTATCCGCACATGTGTACCATAAAAGGTACCATTATACTAGATTATCCGCACATGTGTACCATAAAAGGTACCATAAGAGATCATATGTGCACCTCTGGTACATTGTGTATTTTGATCGTTTTGTACCACAGGGAACAATACTGTACCCTTACTGTACCCTTTTGTTTACTGAGTAGTGACTGTAGCAGGTGTTGTAACGTCATGTTGTTATCCTCCTTGATGCTGTTAGAATCTTCTTGTTTGACCCAGCAGAAAGTGCACATCTGTTTCAGATTTATATAGAGTAGGTGATTAGTGTATCCATATGGTTTGTGAGTGTGTGTATGTGTGTGTGTGTGTGTGTGTGTGTGGACACAAGAGACCCTGTACGTGCTGAAGATGGAAAGCACACACTACCCTATTTCCCAGAGGCCTGACAACTCTGTCTCTGTATCTATATCTCTCTCTCCCTCTCTGTATCTATATCTCTCTCTCCCTCTCTCTCTCTGTATCTATATCTCTCTCTCTCTCTCTCTCTCTCTCTCTCTCTCTCTCTCTCTCTCTCTCTCTCTCTCTCTCTCTGTATCTATATCTGCCTCGCTCTCTCTCTCTCGATCTCTCTCTGGCTCTCTCTCGTTCTCTAGGTCTGAAATCCATCATGAAGAAGAACGATGCTGCTGACAAACAGGGGAACAGAGGAGGAGCCAAGAAGAACCTAAAGTTTGTGGGAGTCAACGGAGGGTAAAGCTCGTACAGTGCTGTATGTAGGTGTAGCCTATATACATGTACTGTTAGTTGCACAAAAAAAATCACTATACTCTATACATTATGCATTACAGAACTATATTTAGCATATGTTGTTTATGCAATAGTACGTATAGCATAATGAATTCGGCATACAATACTATATGGTTCTATAGTATTTACGTTGACTAAAGCAATTGTACACAAGAGGGCGTGCTAAATAATTTTTTTAGCACGGCTGTGTTGTGGTTGTAAGTACGAGGCGGAGCTGAGCACAACCCTGAGTGTACAATTTCTTTACCAATTAAATAAATAACGCTAGTTTGATAAATGTATTCATAGGCTACTATTTCATCCCTCCACAGAAAATATAGTTTTGACACAAATCTATGGTTGCAGGCCAAGCCAGCTGGTCGGTTGGCGTCGTTATCATTCAAACCTACTGGTCATTCATGCTGCTGAGAGTGATGGCGCTGTCCGCCGTGCTGAATTTAGCGCATCAATAATCACGCTCATCAAGCAGAAATACCAACACTTGTAGCCTACTGTCGGACCATTTTACAGAAAAGGGAATTATTGTAATCATAAAACTGACATGATTTATTTATTTCCATCATCCACTATTGGTTGTAAACATTAATGTGCACTTTGCCATTCATTGTGCAGCCTTTGAAGTATGCATCTAATGGGGCCTAGTCAGCCGTTTAGCCGGAACTGGCGGGTGGTTCTTGAAGTCGGACCCTGTCAGGATGTTGTTCCATCTTTTCCTGCTGCCCTGGGAAGGGGTCCAATAGCTTTAATATCAAAATATGTAGACTATTTATTTCCACAACAAACCTTGCACAGTCGGCGCAGCATGGAACCGTGTCTTAACTCCGACTGGCTCCCGACTGTACCACACACTACAGAGACCACCCGCTTGAGATGCAGGTAGAAGGCTCGGGTGTCTTGCAGGAGCTTGCTAATATACACTGAGTATACATGAAGAACATCTTCTCTTTCCATGACATAGACTGACCAGGTGAATCCAGGTGAAAGCTATGATCCCACACTTGTAAATCCACTGCAATCAGTGTAGATGAAGGGGAGGAGACAGGTTAAAGAAGGATTTTTAAGCCTTGAGACAATTGAGACATGGATTGTGTATGTGTACGTTTCAAAGGGTGAATGGACAAGACAAAATATTTAAGTGACTTTGAACGAGGTATGGTAGTAGGTGCCAGGCACACCGGTTTGTGACAAGAACTGCAACGCTGCTGGGTTTTTCATGTTCAACAGTTTCCCGTGTGTATCAAGAATGGTCCACCACCCAAAGGACATCCAGCCAACTTGACACAACTGTAGGAAGCATTGGAGTCAACATGGGCCAGCATCCTTTTGGAACGCTTTTGGAACCCCTTGTAGAGTCCATGCCCTGACAAATTGAAGCTGTTCTGAGGGAAGGGAACTCCTAGCTGAGAAAAGGTCAACTCCATTCTCTTATATCGAGGCAGAGTTTTGAGTTTTGATAAATGGCCGCATGATTTTCTAGCAACAACATTGAGTCACCTTCAATCAACACTAATCAATTCTGAAAATGCTTACCTGTGCCTATGTTTGTCCTGTACAACCGTGGACCTTCCACGGGGTGCTGAAATTCAGACTTTTAATTCAAACTTTTATTGAAAACAACCACCGACTTTTTCCTAATTTGCACGTAAACTACGATTCAGTTGGCACACGTGCATTCACGCGGAATTGAGCAACACAAATCTGAAAAGAGTTGGTTGTATTTGTTACAAGTTTGCATTAGAAGTCTGAATTTCAGCACCCGCGGAAGGACCACGGTTGTACAGGACTAACATAGGCACAGGTAATCAATCACAAGGCTTGTTTTGACCAGCCCATTGTAGAACACTACAGATGCCATATCTTAATTTGAGCCAGTTTCACACAGCAGGGAAATGTATTGTTATGTTGTTTTAATGGACATTTTCTGTAAGGTAGCCTTGCAGTTAGAGAGGCGAGCCAGAAACCATGAGCAAGGCACTTAACTGATTCAGAGGGGTTGGGTTAAATGCGGAAGACACATTTCAGTTACATTCAGTCGGACAACTGACTAAGTATCCCCCTTTCCCTTTTAACCCCCCACAACAACAGCTCCCCGGGCGCACATTGTGGCAGCCCCTCGCACCCATCCAAATAAACTGTATGTCTATATGTGTATGTCTTTCAGAGGGGTGGGTTAAAAGCAAAAGTAATATTTCGGTTGGACCTTGTGTGCAATTGACCAATAAAGTTATTTTAATCTTAATCTTAATTTTCATTAGGGCAAATCAAGACTGAAATGTGGTATGATCAAATTAAGATACGGCATCTGTATTTCTTCACACTCCTCACACAGCCTGTGGTGTTCTGGCCTTCTGCTCACTCTTTCTCTGTTTGTCTATCTGCTCCATCTTTCATCCTGTCTGTCCCATAGACACATTGCCCTCACTCTGACACTGTGTGGGTGTGTGTGCATGCTTGTGTGTGTATGTGTGTGATGCTCTCTGATTCAGCTGTGTTCTGATTGTCAAAGGCCTATCTCCTGTCTGTGTGATTAGAACAGGCTGGCCTAGCGTTAGTGCTATAGTTAGTATATGTAAAGGACTTAGCGTTAGTGCTATAGTTAGTATATGTAAAGGACTTAGCGTTAGTGCTATAGTTATTATAAGTAAAGGACTTAGCGTTAGTGCTATAGTTAGTATAAGTAAAGGACTTAGCATGAGTGCTATAGTTAGTATATGTAAAGGACTTAGCATTAGTGCTATAGTTAGTATATGTAAAGGACTTAGCATGAGTGCTATAGTTAGTATAAGTAAAGGACTTAGCATGAGTGCTATAATTATTATAAGTAAAGGACTTAGCGTTAGTGCTATAGTTAGTGTATGTAAAGGACTTAGCATGAGTGCTATAGTTAGTATAAGTAAAGGACTTAGCATGAGTGCTATAATTATTATAAGTAAAGGACTTAGCGTTAGTGCTATAGTTAGTATATGTAAAGGACTTAGCATTAGTGCTATAGTTAGTATAAGTAAAGGACTTAGCATGAGTGCTATAATTATTGTAAGTAAAGGACTGAGCATGAGTGCTATAATTAGTATAAGTAAAGGACTTAGCATTAATGCTATTGTTAGTATAAGGAAAGGACTTAGCATGAGTGCTATAATTATTATAAGTAAAGGACTTAGCGTTAGTGCTATAGTTAGTATATGTAAAGGACTTAGCATGAGTGCTATTGTTAGTATAAGTAAAGGACTTAGCATTAGTGCTATAGTTAGTATAATAAAGGACTTAGCATGAGTGCTATAGTTAGTGTATGTAAAGGACTTAGCATGAGTGCTATAATTAGTGTATGTAAAGGACTTAGCATGAGTGCTATAGTTAGAATATGTAAAGGACTTAGCATGAGTGCTATAGTTAGTATAAGTAAAGGACTTAGCGTTAGTGCTATAGTTAGTATATGTAAAGGACTTAGCATTAATGCTATTGTTAGTATAATAAATGACTTAGCATGAGTGCTATAATTATTATAAGTAAAGGACTTAGCGTTAGTGCTATAGTTAGTGTATGTAAAGGACTTAGCATGAGTGCTATAGTTAGTATATGTAAAGGACTTAGCATGAGTGCTATAGTTAGTATATGTAAAGGACTTAGCATGAGTGCTATAGTTAGTATAAGTAAAGGACTTAGCGTTAGTGCTATAGTTAGTATAAGTAAAGGACTTAGCATGAGTGCTATAGTTAGTATATGTAAAGGACTTAGCATGAGTGCTATAGTTAGTGTATGTAAAGGACTTAGCATGAGTGCTATAATTAGTATATGTAAAGGACTTAGCATGAGTGCTATAGTTAGTATATGTAAAGGACTTAGCGTTAGTGCTATAGTTAGTGTATGTAAAGGACTTAGCATGAGTGCTATAATTAGTGTATGTAAAGGACTTAGCATGAGTGCTATAGTTAGTATATGTAAAGGACTTAGCATGAGTGCTATAGTTAGTATATGTAAAGGACTTAGCATGAGTGCTATAATTAGTATATGTAAAGGACTTAGCGTTAGTGCTATAGTTAGTATATGTAAAGGACTTAGCATTAATGCTATTGTTAGTATAATAAAGGACTTATCATGAGTGCTATTGTTAGTATAAGTAAAGGACTTAGCATTAGTGCTATAGTTAGTATAATAAAGGACTTAGCATGAGTGCTATAGTTAGTGTATGTAAAGGACTTAGCATGAGTGCTATAATTAGTGTATGTAAAGGACTTAGCATGAGTGCTATAGTTAGTATATGTAAAGGACTTAGCATTAGTGCTATAATTATTATAAGTAAAGGACTTAGCGTTAGTGCTATAGTTAGTATAAGTAAAGGACTTAGCATTAGTGCTATAATTATTATAAGTAAAGGACTTAGCGTTAGTGCTATAGTTAGTATATATAAAGGACTTAGCATTAATGCTATAGTTAGTATAAGTAAAGGACTTAGCATGAGTGCTATAGTTAGTATAATAAAGGACTTATCATTAGTGCTATAATTAGTATATGTAAAGGACTTAGCCAGTACTGCTTCCTCCTGATTCAGCTCACACCAAGGCTCAAACCCAGGACCTCTGCCTTGCTAGCACATGTGACCATCCTCCGCTTCTTACCAGTCACTGCCACGCAAAAAGCTAACTATTTGCTGGCACAAATGGGGACACTTCAGGCTGAGGAGTAAGTTTCACACATTCCCATGTGCAACAAATACACTACCTGCTGACTGGCCCTCCCACCAGCACACACATAATTACTATAGCCTGGCCATAACACATTGCTGGGCGTGACAGCAGACACCCTCTCATTAAAACTATAACAGACAACACAATCAGAATGGATCTACTGATGTACTGATTCTTTGATGTCTTACCTGATGAGGTTCATTCAGATAACAGCTCAAAGGGAGACTCATATCATGATGCAACAAACTATAATAATTGTGTAAACTGATCAAAATTAACATATCTGAATTTGTTTTTAATTTTTATTTATTTTTATTTAGGGGGTGGAACATCTTTAATATTGCAAATAGTTTGTGGATTCTATCATTGTCTGCATGATTTCCAATCCCCCATTTATATTTTTTTATAAATACAGTTGAAGTTGGAAGTTTACATACACTTAGGTTGGAGTCATTAAAACTTGTTTTTTAACCATTCCACACATTTTTTGTTAACAAACTATAGTTTTGGCAAGTCGGTTAGGACATCTACTTTGTGCATGACACAAGTAATTTTCCCAACAATTGTTTACAAACAGAATATTTCACTTATAATTCATTGTATCACAATTCCAGTGGGTCAGAAGTCTACATACACTAAGTTTACTGTGCCTACACATTTTCTATAGGATCTGACCTTAGTCTTTCTGATCAAGGGCCCTATAGAAGTTCCTTGACAGTGACAAAAACTTACAAACACACATACCTTTTCATGAAGTACCATCTAAATATGCACCTTTCCATGAACCATCTTCCCCAAGCCATGTTCTCACTGGTCACAGATGTTAGTGATTCCAAGATGTTACACAAAAATGTTATGTTAGGCCAATGGCCAGCCCACATGGGGCTGAATGGACTTATTCTATCATTTCAATGCTCTTCCAACATCTGTACTCTCACTGATGCTGTTTGTGCTGTTGTTAATGTCCAGGTATGAGACTACCTCAAGTGAGGAGGAATCCAGTGAGGAGGAGAAAGGGGAGGTAGAGGAGGAGGTGGACAGCTCTGAGCCTGAGGAGGAGCGGGAGAAGGAGGAGGGAGCTGGAGCAGCTCAGGGCCAGGGGGAGGCCACAGCTACAGAGGACGAGCCCCAGGGAGCAGGGGCCCAGGCTGGGGAGACGGAGGTCCATGAAGACTCTCAGGACCCAGAGAACAGCCAGGCACTCCTGGAGGAGCAGCCAGCTGCATCATCAGGGTGTGTAGGGAGATAGAAGGAGAGTGTGGATGTGCGGGGAAATGGATTATCAAAAAATTATATGATTATTTAAGTAGTGAGATAGAGAAGTCGGTGACCAGAACATGTGTTGTTTGACTCCCACAGTGGGCCAGCCACCAGGCAGTTCTTGACCAAGGTTCTTTACCCACATTGTTTCATTAAATATCATCCAGAGTGGATGACTTCTGAAATGAGAACCGCACGCGGTTTTGCCGCAACAGAGTAGAGCAACACCCTTCAATTGATGCACGGTGAAACAAAAGAAAGTGGACGCATCTCTCACAAAAACAGATATAAAATGAAAACACAGATAATTATAAGGGAGCAAGAAAAAGTATAAATTGCCTACAATATTTACAATAACTTTTCAATCAACAAATTGACATATTTCCAAGGAAAGCCCAGAGAGGGGTAATACCAGATATTTACATTTTTTAACACCTGTAACTGCCATTTCCTGCCATCTAGAGCAAAAAATGTCTTCTTTTTTTTTACATAGTGCTGCAACCAGTCCACAAGATGGCACAGCTCTTATATTCATTAGGGACAACCTTGATCCAGGGCTTTCTTCAGGTGAGGCCCAGCTGAGTAAAGCCTGGAACCTACAGTATAGAGCCTTCAGGGCCCAATTAGACCACAATGAGACAGGTGCTGAGTGAGGCTTTAATATATCAGCCGTCCACCCCACTGATGGGGCCCGGCCCCTTCCGCTGCTGACATACCAGACATATACACACATGTATGCACACACACACACACACAAGCACACACACATATACACACAACACACACACACACACTAAAGTGTGATTCAGTTCCATGGAGGATGTGTTGCATATGTTGACCTTTGTCTCAGAAAAGCCCTCAGGGGTCGTTCTGTCTGTGTTAGTCAGGAAGGAGCAGGCGTGGCATCACGTGGGCTCTACGTTGTCGTTGACATCATTACATGCAGCAGCGCGATGAGAAGACAGACATGCCATGCTTATATATTACCACAGTGGATAAAGTGCCACAGTGAAGAGATAGGAAATGTACAGTTGCGCGTTTATTGCTTTCGATGAGTCATCGTCACACAAGTGTATCTTTCTCTTTATTTATAGTCTCGGTAAACGTAGTGTCCAAGCGATGTAAGCGATCATGTTTCATAAGGTAATGTGCTTTGCATTATGCTACCGTTGGATTTATGGTTCTGCTTTTTGCTTATGTACTGTATGATTAGGCCTGGCATGTTTTGAGGGACTCGATTTCACTTCTCCGGTTCATGCTAATCTAATCCAGACCATTTCACCACCACATACGCCTGTCTGTCAATATGAAAGATAACTTAAAGTTCTGCCATGTTCACAGGGAGACAATCGATAAGGGCTTCATGGAAGCGTGTGACTACATTGAGGGTCGTATGGCAGAGGTGGTGGCCCCCGATAAAGAAATGGTAAGAACGGTTCCCTTCACACTGTCGTGCCTGAGGTTAATCGTGGTTAAGGCCGACACCCTCTTCACATACAGTGCCAGTCAAAAGTTTGGACACACCTACTCATTCAAGGGAGTATCTTTATTTGTACTTTTTTAAAACTATTTTTACTACATCAAAACTATGAAATAACACATATGGAATCATGTAGTAGCCAACAAAAATGTTAAATAAATTGAACAAATCAAAATATATTTTATATTTGAGATTCAAAGTAGCCACCCATTGCCTTGATGACAACTTTACACACTCACCCTTGGCATTCTCTCAACCAGCTTCATGAGGTAGTCACCTGAAACACATTTCAATACACAGGTGTGCCTTGTTGAAAGTAATTTGTGGAATTTCTTTCTTTCTTAACCAATCAGTTGTGTTGTGACAAGGTAGGATTGGTAGACAGAAGATGGCCCTATTTGGTAAAAGACCAAGTCCATATTATGGCAAGAACAGCTCAAATAAGCAAAGAGAAACAACAGTCCACCATTACTTTAAGACATGAAGGTCAGTCAATAAGGAACATTTCAAGAACTTTGAAAGTTTCTTCAAGTGCAGTCACAAAAACCATCAAGCGCTATGATTGAAACTGGCTCTCTTGAGGACCGCCACAGGAAAGGAAGACCCAGAATTACCTCTGCTGCAGAGGATAAGTTCATTAGAGTTACCAGCCTCAGAAATCGTCAATAAACTGCACCTCAGATTGCAGCCCAAATAAATGCTTCACAGAGTTCAAGTAACAGACACATTTCAACATCAACTGTTCAGAGGAGACTGCGTGAATCAGGCCTTCATGGTCAAATTGCTGCAAAGAAACCACTACTAAAGGACACCAATAATAAGAAGAGACTTGCTTGGGCCAAGAAACAGGAGCAATGGACATTAGACCAGTGCAAATCTGTCCTTTGGTCTGATGAGTCCAAATTTGAGATTTTTGATTCCAACCACTGTGTCTTTGTGAGATGCAGAGTAGGTGAACGGATGATCTCTGCATGTGTGGTTCCCACCGTGTAGCATGGAGGAGGTGTGATGGTGTGGGGGTGCTTTGCTGGTGATACTGTCAGTGATTTAATTAGAATTCAAGGCACACTTAACCAGCATGGCTACCACAGCATTCTGCAGCGATATGCCATCCCATCTGGATTGCGCCTAGTGGGAATATCATTTGTTTTTCAACAGGACAATGACCCAAAACACACCTCCAGGCTGTGTAGGGGCTATTTGACCAAGAAGGAGAGTGATGGACTGCTGCATCAGATGACCTGGCCTCCACAATCACCCGACCTCAACCCAATTGAGATGGTTTGGGATGAGCTGGACCGCAGAGTGAAGGAAAAGCAACCAACAAGTGCTCAGCATACATATGTGGGAACTCCTTCAAGACTGTTGGAAAAGCATTCCTCATGAAGCTGGTTGAGAGAACGCCAAGAGTATGCAAAACTGTCATCAAGGCTACTTTGAAGAATCTAAAATATATTTTGATTTGTTTAACACTTTTGGGTTACTACATGATTCCATATGTATTATTTCATAGTTTTGATGTCTTCACTATTATTCCACAATGTAGAAAATAGTACAAATAAAGAAAAACCCTTGAATGAGTAGGTGTCCAAACCTTTGACAGCGTGGGATTTTAATCACAGCCCGACTGGTCTTCCCACTATGTACCTCATTTTTGAGCGTTCAATAAAAACTGGGTACAAGTACAAGTGCTATCAAACGTGAACCCTAACCCTACCTTGAATTCCACACCTCGGCTAAACCCTAAACCCACCCATAACCATAACCCTAGCTTCATGCCCACATCCCAGTACAACCCTAACCCTAGCCTAAACCACAACCCTAACCCTAGCTTCATGTTCACATCCCAGTACAACCCTAACCCTAGCCTAAACCACAACCCTAACCCTAGCTTCATGTTCACATCCCAGTACAACCCTAACCCTAGCCTCAACCACAACCCTAACCCTAGCTTCATGTCCACATCCTAGTACAACCCTAACCCTAGCCTAAACCACAACCACAACCCTAACCCTAGCTTCATGCCCACATCCCAGTACAACCCTAACCCTAGCCTCAACCACAACCCTAACCCTAGCTTCATGTTCACATCCCAGTACAACCCTAACCCTAGCCTCAACCACAACCCTAACCCTAACCCTAGCTTCATGTTCACATCCCAGTACAACCCTAACCCTAGCCTCAACCACAACCACAACCCTAACCCTAGCTTCATGCCCACATCCCAGTACAACCCTAACCCTAGCCTCAACCACAACCCTAGCTTCATGCCCACATCCCAGTACAACCCTAACCCTAGCCTAAACCACAACCCTAACCCTAGCTTCATGCCCACATCCTAGTACAACCCTAACCCTAGCCTCAACCTCAACCACAGCCCTAACCCTAGCTTCATGCCCACATCCTAGTACAACCCTAACACTAGCCTAAACCACAACCCTAACCCTAGCTTCATGCCCACATCCCAGTACAACCCTAACCCTAGCCTAAACCACAACCATAGCTTCATGCCCACATCCCAGTACAACCCTAACCCTAGCCTCAACCTCAACCACAACCCTAGCTTCATGCCCACATCCCAGTACAACCCTAACCCTAGCCTCAACCACAACCACAACCCTAACCCTAGCCTCAACCACAACCCTAACCCTAGCTTCATGTTCACATCCCAGTACAACCCTAACCCTAGCCTCAACCACAACCCTAACCCTAGCTTCATGCCCACATCCTAGTACAACCCTAACCCTAGCCTCAACCACAACCCTAGCTTCATGCCCACATCCTAGTACAACCCTAACCCTAGCCTCAACCACAACCCTAGCTTCATGCCCACATCCCAGTACAACCCTAACCCTAGCCTCATGTTCACATCCCAGTACAACCCTAACCCTAGCCTCAACCACAACCCTAACCCTAGCTTCATGCCCACATCCCAGTACAACCCTAACCCTAGCCTCAACCACAACCCTAACCCTAGCTTCATGCCCACATCCCAGTACAACCCTAACCCTAGCTTCATGTTCACATCCCAGTACAACCCTAACCCTAGCCTCAACCACAACCCTAACCCTAGCTTCATGCCCACATCCCAGTACAACCCTAACCCTAGCCTCAACCACAACCCTAACCCTAGCTTCATGTTCACATCCCAGTACAACCCTAACCCTAGCCTCAACCACAACCCTAACCCTAGCTTCATGCCCACATCCCAGTACAACCCTAACCCTAGCCTCAACCACAACCCTAGCTTCATGCCCACATCCCAGTACAACCCTAACCCTAGCCTAAACCACAACCCTAACCCTAGCTTCATGCCCACATCCCAGTACAACCCTAACCCTAGCCTCAACCACAACCCTAGCTTCATGCCCACATCCCAGTACAACCCTAACCCTAGCCTAAACCACAACCCTAACCCTAGCTTCATGCCCACATCCTAGTACAACCCTAACCCTAGCCTCAACCTCAACCACAGCCCTAACCCTAGCTTCATGCCCACATCCCAGTACAACCCTAACCCTAGCCTCAACCACAACCCTAACCCTAGCTTCATGTTCACATCCCAGTACAACCCTAACCCTAGCCTCAACCTCAACCACAACCCTAGCTTCATGTTCACATCCCAGTACAACCCTAACCCTAGCCTCAACCACAACCCTAACCCTAGCTTCATGCCCACATCCTAGTACAACCCTAACCCTAGCCTCAACCACAACCCTAGCTTCATGCCCACATCCTAGTACAACCCTAACCCTAGCCTCAACCACAACCCTAGCTTCATGCCCACATCCCAGTACAACCCTAACCCTAGCCTCATGTTCACATCCCAGTACAACCCTAACCCTAGCCTCAACCACAACCCTAACCCTAGCTTCATGCCCACATCCCAGTACAACCCTAACCCTAGCCTCAACCACAACCCTAACCCTAGCTTCATGCCCACATCCCAGTACAACCCTAACCCTAGCTTCATGTTCACATCCCAGTACAACCCTAACCCTAGCCTCAACCACAACCCTAACCCTAGCTTCATGCCCACATCGCAGTACAACCCTAACCCTAGCCTCAACCACAACCCTAACCCTAGCTTCATGTTCACATCCCAGTACAACCCTAACCCTAGCCTCAACCACAACCCTAACCCTAGCTTCATGCCCACATCCCAGTACAACCCTAACCCTAGCCTCAACCACAACCCTAGCTTCATGCCCACATCCCAGTACAACCCTAACCCTAGCCTAAACCACAACCCTAACCCTAGCTTCATGCCCACATCCCAGTACAACCCTAACCCTAGCCTCAACCACAACCCTAGCTTCATGCCCACATCCCAGTACAACCCTAACCCTAGCCTAAACCACAACCCTAACCCTAGCTTCATGCCCACATCCTAGTACAACCCTAACCCTAGCCTCAACCTCAACCACAGCCCTAACCCTAGCTTCATGCCCACATCCCAGTACAACCCTAACCCTAGCCTCAACCACAACCCTAACCCTAGCTTCATGTTCACATCCCAGTACAACCCTAACCCTAGCCTCAACCTCAACCACAACCCTAGCTTCATGTTCACATCCCAGTACAACCCTAACCCTAGCCTCAACCACAACCACAACCCTAACCCTAGCTTCATGTTCACATCCCAGTACAACCCTAACCCTAGCCTCAACCTCAACCACAACCCTAACCCTAGCTTCATGTTCACATCCCAGTACAACACTGTGTGTGTGTGTGTGTGTATGTTCTCTCCCTCTATCAGAGACATGTCCTGATGGTGTTATACCAGGAGAGTGTGTGTGTGTGTGTGTGTGTGTGTGTGTGTGTGTGTGTGTGTGTGTGTGTGTGTGTTCTCTCCCTCTATCAGAGACATGTCCTGATGGTGTTGTACCAAGAGAGAGTGTGTGTGTGTGTGTGTGTGTGTGTGTGTGTGTGTGTGTGTGTGTGTGTTCTCTCCCTCTATCAGAGACATGTCCTGATGGTGTTGTACCAGGAGAGTGTGTGTGTCCTAGTGTGTGTTCTCTCCCTCTATCAGAGACATGTCCTGATGGTGTTGTACCAAGAGAGTGTGTGTGTGTGTGTGTGTTCTCTCCCTCTATCAGAGACATGTCCTGATGGTGTTGTACCAGGAGAGTGTGTGTGTGTGTGTGTGTGTGTGTGTGTGTGTGTGTGTGTTCTCTCCCTCTATCAGAGACATGTCCTGATGGTGTTGTACCAGGAGAGTGTGTGTGTCATAGTGTGTATGTTCTCTCCCTCTATCAGAGACATGTCCTGATGGTGTTGTACCAGGAGAGTGTGTGTGTCATAGTGTGTGTGTTCTCTCCCTCTATCAGAGACATGTCCTGATGGTGTTGTACCAAGAGAGTGTGTGTGTGTGTGTTCTCTCCCTCTATCAGAGACATGTCCTGATGGTGTTATACCAGGAGAGTGTGTGTGTGTGTGTGTGTTCTCTCCCTCTATCAGAGACATGTCCTGATGGTGTTGTACCAGGAGAGTGTGTGTGTGTGTGTGTGTGTGTGTGTTCTCTCCCTCTATCAGAGACATGTCCTGTGTGTGTGTCATAGTGTGTGTGTTCTCTCCCTCTATCAGAGACATGTCCTGATGGTGTTATACCAGGAGATTGTGTGTGTGTGTGTGTGTGTGTGTGTTCTCTCCCTCTATCAGAGACATGTCCTGATGGTGTTGTACCAGGAGAGTGTGTGTGTCATAGTGTGTGTGTTCTCTCCCTCTATCAGAGACATGTCCTGATGGTGTTGTACCAAGAGAGTGTGTGTGTCATAGTGTGTGTGTGTTCTCTCCCTCTATCAGAGACATGTCCTGATGGTGTTGTACCAAGAGAGTGTGTGTGTCATAGTGTGTGTGTGTTCTCTCCCTCTATCAGAGACATGTCCTGATGGTGTTGTACCAGGAGAGTGTGTGTGTGTGTGTGTGTTCTCTCCCTCTATCAGAGACATGTCCTGATGGTGTTGTACCTGGAGAGTGTGTGTGTCATAGTGTGTGTGTGTTCTCTCCCTCTATCAGAGACATGTCCTGATGGTGTTGTACCAGGAGAGTGTGTGTGTCATAGTGTGTGTGTTCTCTCCCTCTATCAGAGACATGTCCTGATGGTGTTGTACCAGGAGAGTGTGTGTGTGTGTGTGTGTGTGTTCTCTCCCTCTATCAGAGACATGTCCTGATGGTGTTATACCAAGAGAGTGTGTGTGTGTGTGTGTGTTCTCTCCCTCTATCAGAGACATGTCCTGATGGTGTTGTACCAGGAGAGTGTGTGTGTGTGTGTGTGTGTGTTCTCTCCCTCTATCAGAGACATGTCCTGATGGTGTTATACCAAGAGAGTGTGTGTGTGTGTGTGTGTGTTCTCTCCCTCTATCAGAGACATGTCCTGATGGTGTTGTACCAGGAGTGGTTCCGTGTGTCCAGTCAGAAGGACTCTCTGGCTGACACCGTCACCCTCTACCTGAGAGAGGTGGGCATCGCCACGCCGACCCTCCTGCGTTACATCGTGAACCTGGCCGACGGCAACGGCAACACAGCGCTCCACTACAGCGTGTCCCACTCCAACTTCCCTGTGGTCAAACTGCTGCTGGACACCGGTACGGGACAACCATACACCTCTCTCTAACACCCTCACTCTCATCTATCAATTCAATTCTCTCTCATCCCTTCTTCCCAGTCTCTATAGTGCGCCTTTTTCCCCCTCCATACCCCCTTTTCCCTCAACGAGCCCGTAGCTATTGACTTGAAATGGTCTGTGTGTGTGTTCATGTACGCATGCTTTTGGTTTTGTGTACTGTATGTTTGTGTGTGTGTGTGTGTGTGTGTGTGTGTGTGTGTGTGTGTGTGTGTGTGTGTGTGGTAGGTCTGTGTGAGGTGGACATCCTGAACAAGGCGGGCTACACAGCCGTGATGCTGGCCTCCCTAACAGCTGCTGATGGGTCAGAGGACATGGAGGTGGCTCTGCAGCTACTGAGACAGGGAGATGTCAATGCCCGCGCTAGCCAGGTACACAAAACATGTGCCTCCACACACACACACACACACACACATATTGTACACTCACAGATGAACATTAACACTGAGCCACTGTATAGTCACACTCACCTGCACTCAGGCAGTCACAGACTGTACATTCACTCATCTCCTGTACAGCCATTCTATAGACATTGAAACACCTGCAGTCACATACAAGCCCTTTTATTTGTACCTTCTTTTCTTGTGTGCCCCAAAAAAGTATATATATTTAACAAAAAATACCTATACTCAATTACAAACCTACTCACCCAGTCACAGTGTACTTGACTCACACTCATTCTTCCTACCACAAACATACATCGTTTCCTTCCTGTGCTCTCTTCTCTTCTCTTACTTCTCCTGGCCTCTCTTCTTTTCTCTTACTTCTCCTGGCCTCTCTTCTTTTCTCTTACTTCTCCTGGCCTCTCTTCTTTTCTCTTACTTCTCCTGGCCTCTCTTCTTTTCTCTTACTTCTCCTGGCCTCTCTTCTTTTCTCTTACTTCTCCTGGCCTCTCTTCTTTTCTCTTACTTCTCCTGGCCTCTCTTCTTTTCTCTTACTTCTCCTGGCTTCTAAGGCAGGGCAGACGGCTCTGATGCTATCGGTCAGCCATGGTCGTACAGCCATGGTGCGGTTGCTGCTGAGCTGCCAGGCTGACCTCAACATTCAGGACAAAGACGGTTCGACCGCACTCATGTGCGCGTGTGAGCACGGTCACGCCGAGATCGCTCGGGTGCTACTGGAGTCTGGCCACTGTGACACCAGCCTCACAGACAAGGTAGGAACGCACGCACACACATGCTGTACACATACACACATCAGGGCATACACATAAACATGAACACATACATACCACAGGAGATTGGTGGCACCTTAATTGGGGAGAATGGACTCATGGTAATGTCTGGAGCAGATTCAATGGGATCGAATACATCAAACACGTGGTTTCCATTTGTTCCTGTTCCGTATTATGAGCCGTTCTCCCCTCAGCAGCCCCCTGTGATACACAGAGTACAGTTACTTTTGGACTTCCCAATATTTCAAAACAACACAACAGTGCCACCACATGGCTAACACTGTGAAGTGCATCATGTTCATTTAATTGAAAGAGTACAGAGACCCGCAGAGGATGTCAAATCCCCTAACCTTTGAGCTGCGGGGAATTGACCAGAGGCACACTATCCTATTTGACCTCCACCGAGTGATAGCAGCATGGGCATCCAGCTTCTAGGTTAATGACTGGTTTGTAGTGATGTCTCTCTGGGTTTGACACACTAATCCCTCCTAGAAGGTATTACACTGTACAGGATGTGTAGAGGTGTCTGTATGCGGATTGCGTGGCGGCTACGCCTGGAATCAGACCTTGTGCGAGGCCTCCAGGGCAAAGTAGACCCTGGAACCCCAGACATCGCCGTGTGGGTGTGGTGCTGTGGCAGACAGGCTGCAAATATCACTCTATCTCTTCCTTTCCCATGGTCCTGACATGGTATTATCCTGCTCTCACTCTCGTCCCACAAGCCAGCCAGGAATCGAACCGAGAATCTTACGATTCCGACACATTATCCATTGCACCACTGGCCCATTGTGACGATAACCTTTTTTGGGGTTTTGCCTGTACGCTCATTACCCAGGTCTCCTGTTGCTCCCGTTGGTCCTACTGTGGGAAGGGGAGGGAGCGAGGGAGGGGTCAAAAGCACACATTGTCTGGCTAGTGGAGAGGACAGTGTTCACTGTTCAAACATGATTGACCCACACTGTTTTTGTTTTCTCTAAAAGTGAATCAACATTCTCTCTCTCTCCGCCTCTGCCTTTGCCTCTCTCTCTCTAGAATGGTCAGAGGGCTCTGTCGGTGGCGGTAGCGTCCTCCCACGCTGAGATAGTTGACCTACTCAAGAGCCACTCAGATTCCACCACCACCCAGGCCTCCAACCCCTCTACCACCATCATCACCACCACCACAGCCTCTCTCCTCTGAGCCCCCTCCAGTAGCCCCTCTCTAACCCCTACCCTACCCCAGCCCCGGACCCACCCCCACCCTGGACCCACTATACCCCGAACCCCTTTCTCTGGACCAGAGGAGGCTGGTGGGTGGAGGTATAAAAGGACAGGCTCATTGTAATGGCTGGAGTGGAATAAATGGAACGGTGTCAAACTGATCAATCATATGGAAACCACATGTTTGACTCCGTTCCATTTATTCCACTCCATCCATTACAATGAGCCTGTCCTCCTATAGC
Organism: Oncorhynchus nerka; assembly: GCF_034236695.1. NCBI lineage: Eukaryota > Metazoa > Chordata > Actinopteri > Salmoniformes > Salmonidae > Oncorhynchus > Oncorhynchus nerka. Next base: position 46,581,123 of record NC_088412.1, on the reverse strand, counting down.
TCCTCCCACCAGCCTCCACTGTCATGGACCATACTCTTTTCCAGACTGTCTGGAGGACAGACAAAGGCTGTATTCACCACCACTGCCTATATCTCCCCACGGACCAGAGCTCAGCTCACAGATAGGCCTATTGGACCGGAGCCCCACGGACCAGAGCTCAGCTCACAGATAGGCCTATTGGACCGGAGCCCCACCGACCAGAGCTCAGCTCACAGATAGGCCTATTGGACCGGATCCCCACCGACCAGAGCTCAGCTCACAGATAGGCCTATTGGACCGGAGCCCCACCGACCAGAGCTCAGCTCACAGATAGGCCTATTGGACCGGAGCCCCACCGACCAGAGCTCAGCTCACAGATAGGCCTATTGGACCGGAGCCCCACCGACCAGAGCTCAGCTCACAGATAGGCCTATTGGACCGGAGCCCCACGGAACCAGAATAGCACACATTCTTCACATTTCTGCCAACATTTAGGGAGTGGGAATAATGTGTCAACTGTTTGGCAGCCAGCCAATGTGACACTGAAAAACCCAGTAGCAGTGGTGACAGTGGTGATTGACAGGTGATCCAGGAAGAGGGCAGAAGCCAACAGAAGGATGATGGTTTGCTGCTTTATAATATAAAACAAGCTATTCAGGCCAAAATCATCTTAAACACATGATCTACCTTAACAATCGGTCATTTTATTATTAATACTATGTTTTTCCTTTTTATACCTGTATCTAAGTTTCCATCCAATTGGCAACAGATTTTCATGTGAATATTATAAAATCCGCATAAAGAAAATATGCACATTTTCCCTCCGGCGGTGTGTTTCGAGCAAACTGACTTGTTGCAGGCAAATTAAATCTGTGCGTGATGTATTGCACACAACATTTGAATTTTCGCATAAATTCAAACGTTTTGTTGTTGTTGTGTGTTTCAAAAAATATATATGTTTAACCTTTATTTAACTAGGCAAGTCAGTTAAGAACAAATTCTTATTTTCAATGACAGCCTACCCCAGCCAAACCTGGACAACATGGGCCAATTGTGCACCACCACATCACAACCAGATGGGATACAGCCTGGATTCGAACCAGGGACTGTAGTGACTCCTCATGCACAGAGATGCAGTGCCTTAGACCGCTGCGCCAGTTGGGAGCCAAAAGTTCAATCAATCAATTAAGCAATCAATCAAATGTATTTATAAATACCTTTGTCCATCAGATGTCACAAAGTGCTATACAGAAACCCAGCCTAAAACCCCAAACAGGAAGCGATGCATAAGGGAAAAACTCCCTAGAAAGGCCGGAACCTAGAAGAAAATATAGAGTACCAGTCCCTGAAGGCTGGCCAGTCTTCTTCTGGCCAGTTGGAGATTATAAGAGTACATGGCCATTAAAGCCAGATTGTTCTTCAAGATGTTCAAACGTTCATTGACCTAAGTCAATGTGTTTCCATCGCATTTTACACTAGTTTTGACACAAAAATTGTTGCCGTAAATATCAAATATACCTACTCTGGTTTTGCCAACAGCTCGCAGATACACTGCGGGTAGGCTAATCTGTACAGTGAGAATATTATGGGTAAGAATATTTGCATTTGTCAAACGGCAGTCAAGCATCGATCATCATGACACCAGAATAAGACCCTCGATATTTATTCGAACAGAACATCGAGTTCACAGCGCGCACTTTCAACAGAACATCAAGTTCACAGCGCGCACTTTCAACAGAACATCAAATTCACAGCGCGCACTTTCAACAGAACATCAAGTTCACAGCGCGCACTTTCAACAGAACATCGAGTTCACAGCGCGCACTTTCAACAGAACATCATGTTCACAGCGCGCACTTTCAACAGAACATCAAGTTCACAGCGCGCACTTTCAACACCCTGTGAAGTTCATCATACTTCACTTAACATGTAACCTAATAAACTGTACGGGTTATATCAGTATTTGCGCATAAAGGTGTTTCCAGCGGCATTTCACGCAAAAATACATTTGACCGACACAAAAATATCCCAACATGTCTAACGAACAAATTCTCTGTTTGCATTTATAAAATTGTTACGAAATGTCCTGTTTGCATCACAGCTGTTGTCATTTTTTTTAAAAGGTCTGACTTTACTCACATGAAAACTGGATGGAAACGTGTTTATTAATGACATCACTATTCTTTTATATTTGGACATGAGCCATTTATTTAACTCATAAAGTCTGAATGTTATTATAGCGTTTTATAAAATACACACCGTATATTTATTTTGCAATGGAATTTGTTTTACTCTGTTTGACACACGCTGTACATATCCAAGCTTGGTTTTCGTCAGTACGGCCTGACGACTGACTCACTCAGACGTCTTCCAATATGAAGGTTGTACAGTAGGATGCAGCACGCAGCAATATAATAACCCTCGCAGAAGCTACACAGGCTACTACACTGCAGTATGTTGCAGCAACTGTATACTCGACTGAACAATTTACTTTCCCGCTCTATCTCTCTCTTTTGTCGCTCACACACCTCACGCACACACACACACACACTCTCTCGCTCACTCCACTGTAATGCATCCCTTCCTCTGTCTGCCTGCTTTTAGACTACAAATTAAATGATGTATGCACACACATTGCTACAAAATGCACAAAGGATGTCAGGCAATTTTACATTCCAGATACAGTGTCATTCATACTATGGTACAACATCACACCACCGAGCACAGGAAGCCTTGCAGTGGACTATTATCCATCACTGACCATAATGTAATAAGGGTTGTAAACATTTTCTGTAACGTTTCAGTCAGTAATGTTTACAACCCCTTGTCCCGTACGGACACACACAGGCTGCTTTCACTGCTAGAAAAGTGGAACGGTTGTTTTTTTTAGGTTGATTGCGCCTCTCTCTTCCACACCCATCTCTTCTCTGTATTAGTGTAGGCGGCTTTAGTGTAGGACACTGGTGTGAAGTAATGGCATGATGAGAATATCCTAGCTTGCCTATCAGAAAATGAAGAGGTGTGTGGCGCAATGTGATTTTTCATACCCGGTCTTTTACGAACCCAGTCCTAAAGGAAAGGGACTGTCCTCACAAGGTGGAGTGGTGCTGCCTTTCTCACCTGTTCATCAGAAACCAGGCTTAGGAGCTGAAGACTGACCTCTACTGGTTCAAGAAGTATATGGCTAAATACCTGAAGATACAGTATTGTGAAAAATATATCTGGTATTGTCTGACATTTGCTCTTAAATATATTTAGTATTTATTCAAAATGCTATATTTTTACAATATACAGTATATCCATGGGCCAATAGTCCAATGAACATGTTGGAATTTAATATGTGAATGTATTGGTTCTTCTGGATGGTATATATAAGCTGATTGGTCTACTCTAAAAAGCAATGTGACTGTTAATTGGTTGGGTGGTTCATGCTCGTCTCTTATTGGACAAGGCTGTGTACTGTACTGTGTCAATAGGACTGACTGTTGTAATACTTTGTCACAATCAGATGTAAACAGCTGTACCTGCCTGTAATATTCCTACTATCAAATTGGCCTGAATGTTAACCATTTGCAAATCAGAGAATTGCTCCTAAATAAAAATGAAACTATTGGGTAGAAGTATATAATGTGATGATCCAATGGATATTAGCATCTGAGATGCATTAACCTCTGAAGGACGTCTGAATAAGCGCACACTTGTTTTTCTCCCCTTCTGACCATCTACAGTGCCTTCGGAAAGTATTCAGACCCCTTGTTTTGTTCCCCTTCTGACCATCTACAGTGCCTTCGGAAAGAATTCAGACCCCTTGTTTTGTTCCCCTTCTGACCATCTACAGTGCCTTCGGAAAGTATTCAGACCCCTTGTTTTGTTCCCCTTCTGACCATCTACAGTGCCTTCGGAAAGTATTCAGACCCCTTGTTTTTTTCCCACATTTTGTTACGTTACTGCGTTATTAAAAAATGGATTAAAACACGTTTTTTCCCCTCGCCAATCTACACACAATAGCCCATACTGACAAACCAAAAACATATGTTAAAAAATAAAGTAAAAACTGATTTACATAAGTATTCAGACCCTTTGCTATGACACTCGAAATTGAGATCAGGTGCATCCTGTTTCCATTGATTATCCTTGAGATGTTTCTACAACTTGATTGGAGTCCACCTGTGGTAAATTCAATTAATTGGACATGATTTGGAAAGGCACACACCTGTCTATATAAGGTCCCACAGTTGACAGTGCATGTCAGAGCAAAAACCAAGCCATGAGGTTGAAGGAATTGTCCGTAGAGCGCCGAGACAGGATTGTGTCGCGGCACAGATCTGGGAAAGGGTAGTAAAAAATGTCTGCGGCATTGAAGATCCCCAAGAACACAGTGGCCTCCATCAATCTTAAATGGAAGAAGAATGGAATCACCAAGACTCTTCCTAGAGCTGAGCTCACGGCCAAACTGAGCAATCGGGGGAGAAGGGCTATGGTCAGGGAGGTGACCAAGAACCCAATGGTCACTCTGCTAGAGCTCAAGAGTTTCTTTGTGGAGATGGGAGAACCTTCCAGAAGGACAAGCGTCTCTGCAGCACTCCACCAAACAGGCCATTATGGTAGAGTGGCCAGACGGAAGCCACTCCTCAGTAAAAGGCACATGACAGCCCGCTTGGAGTTTTCCAAAAGGCACCTAAAAACTCTCAGACCATGAGAAACATGATTTTCTGGTCTGATTGAACTAAGATTGAAATCTTTGGCCTGAATGCCAAGAGTCACATCTGGTGGAAACCTGGCACCATCCCTACTGTGAAGCATGGTGGTGGCAGCACCCATGATTTGGGGTTGTCTTTTAGCCGCAGGGACTGGGAGACAAGTCAGGATCAGTGCAGTGAGATCCTTGATGAAAACATGCTCCAGAGCGCTCAGGACCTCAGACTGGGGCGAAGGATCACCTTCCAACAGGACAACGACCCTAAGCACACAGTCAAGACAGCGCAGGAGTGGCTTCGGGACAAGTCCTTGAATGTCCTTGAGCCAGAACCCAGACTTGAACCCGATCTAACATCTCTGGAGAGACCTGAAAATAGCTGTGCAGCCATGCTCCACATCCAACCTGACAGAGCTTGAGCGGATCAGCAGAGAGGAATGGGAGAAACTCCCCAAACAGAGGTGTGCCAAGCTTGTAGCGTCATACCCAAGAAGACTCCAGGCTGTAAACTCTGCTAATGGTGCTTCAACAAAACATGGAGTATTTTGAGTAAATGTCAAAAAACCTATTTTTGCTTTGTCATTATGGAGTATTGTGTGTAGATTGATGAGGGGGGGGGACAATTTAATCCATTTTAGAATAAGGCTGTAATGTAACAAAATGTGGAAAAAGTCAAGGGGTCTGAATACTTTCCGAATGCATTGTATTATACTGACCTCACAGGCAGCTGTCTACCTGTCAAATACCTTCACTGAGCCAATTTCACTCTGCCAGACAGACCACTCACCCCAGGGACATCACAGAGGAAATAAAATGCCATGTGGCACCCACTAGTGTGTGTGCGCGTGCATGCGTGCGCAAGTGTGTAGTTTGTGTGTGTGTGTAAAACTAGTTTGCACCAGCAGATGGTAATGTTACCCCAGGATAAAGACAAGAGTAAAGGGTGTCTCAGCATCCTCAGAATGCCAGCAGTACAGTGACTTCAGAAAGTATTCAAACCCAATGACTTTTTCCATATTTTGTTTGTGTTACAAAGTAGGATTCAAATTGAATTGAATTATGATTTTTTTTTGGGGGGGGGTCAACAATCTACACAAAACACTCTAAAATTTGTATTCATGAAAAATGAAACACTAGTATATCTTGATTAGATAAGCATTCAGTCCCCTGAGTCAACACATGTTAAAGTCACCTTTGACAGCAATTACTGCTTTGTCTTTCTGGGTAGGTTTCTAAGAGCTTTCCACACCTGAATTGTGCAACATTTGCCCATTATATTTTTCAAAATTCTTTAAGCTCTGTCAAATTGTTTGTTGATCATTGCTAGAAAACCATTTTCAGGTTTTGCCATATATTTTCAAGCAGATTTAACTCAAAACTCTAACTCGGTCACTCATTCACTGTCTTCTTGGTAAGCAACTCCAGTGTAGATTTGTCCTTGTGTTTTAGGTTATTTAGGCCTTGTGTTTTAGGTTATTTAGGCCTTGTGTTTAAGGTTATTTAGGCCTTGTGTTTTAGGTTATTTAGGCCTTGTGTTTTAGGTTATTTAGGCCTTGTGTTTTAGGTTATTTAGGCCTTGTGTTTTAGGTAATTTAGGACTTGTGTTTTAGGTAATTTATTTTCCACCAGTGTCTGGTGGAAAGCAGACTGAACCAGGTTTTCCTCTAGAATTTTGCCTGTGCTTCGCTCCATTCAGTAAAATGTTTACCCTGAAAAACTTCCCAGGCCTTAATCACAAGCATTTCCATATCATGATGCAGCCACCACTATGCTTGAAAATATGGAGAGTGATACTCAGTAATATGTTGTATTGGATTTGCCACAAACATAACACTTTGCCATATTTTTTGCAGTATTACTTTATTGCCTTGTTGCAAACCGAATGCTTGTGTTAGAACATCTTTATTCTGTACATTCTTTTCGCTCTGTCAATTAGGTTAGTATTATACAGTAACTACAATGTTGTTGATCCATCCTCAGTTTTCTCCTATCTGTCACGAGTTACTAGGAGCGGAAGGCAGGAGTCAGGCGCAGATAGCAGAGGGTTAAATAATAGATGATTTATTTCTCCGGCACAAACCGGTCACGCCAAACACAGGGCGCAGAAACACTGACCAGCCCAAACACAGGGCGCAGAAACACTGACCAGCCCAAACACAGGGCGCAGAAACACTGACCAGCCCAAACACAGGGCGCAGAAACACTGACCAGCCCAAACACAGGGCGCAGAAACACTGACCAGCCCAAACACAGGGCGCAGAAACACTGACCAGCCCAAACACAGGGCGCAGAAACACTGACCAGCCCAAACACACACAAAATAATCCCACACAAATCTAAGCGGGCCTAACAGCCTTAAATAGACCAGAAATCAAGAAACACAAAAGAAACAGGTGCAACTAATAAGACTAAACCAACAGAAGAGGGAAAAGGGATCGGTGGCGTCTAGTAGACCGCCCGAACATGACAGTACCCTTCCCCCCCCCCCCGACGCGCGGCTCCCGCAGCGCGCCGCAACCAGCCTCGAGGGCGACCCGGAGGGCAAGGCGCCGGACGATCCGGGTGGAGGCGGTGGAAGTCCCTCAGAAGTGAAGGGTCCAAAATGTCCCCCACCAGTACCCAGCACCTCTCCTCTGGACCGTACCCCTCCCAGTCTATGAGGTACTGTAGGCACCTCACCCGGCGTCTCGAGTCCAGAATGGCACGTACTGTGTACGCCGGGGACCCCTCGATGTCCAGAGGGGGCGGAGGGTCCTCAGGCACCTCACCTTCTTGCAGGGGACCAGCCCCCACCGGCCTGAGGAGAGACACATGAAACGAGGGGTTAAAACGATAATAAGTAGGAAGCTGTAACCTATAACACACCTCATTTATCCTCCTCAGGACTTTAAATGGCCCTACACACTGCAGCCCCAGCTTCCGGCAGGGCAGGCGGAGGGGCAGGTTTCGGGTCGAGAGCCAGACCCGGTCCCCCGGTGCGAACACAGAAGACATGGGTAAACAGAGCCTCCGCAGTCTGCAGGGCCGTAGGGAGACCGGGCAATGGGATGAGACGGCAGGATTTCGAAAACCGATCCACAACGACCAGGATCGTAGTACTTCCCTAAGATGGGGGAAGGTCGGTGAGAAAGTCCACCCGACAAGTGCGACCACGGCTGTTGTGGAACAGGGAGGGGCTGTAAATTCCCTCTAGGCAGGTGTCGAGGAGCCTTGCTCTGAGCGTACACCGAGCAGGAGGACATAAAAACTCAGGTCCTTAGCCAACGTGGGCCACCAGTACCTCCCCCTAAGACTCCGCACTGTCCTCTCAATGCCAGGATGACCCGAGGAGGGTAGTGTATGGGCCCATCGAATCAACCTATCACGTACTGAACCCCTGCTGGACACTGAGGGGGTGCAGGTTCTGGCCGTGGCGCCAACTTGATATCCGCGTCCACCTCCCATACCACCGGTGCCATCAGACATGAAGCTGGGAGGATGGGAGTCGGCTCGATGGACCGCTCCTCGGTATCATAGAGGTGGGACAGCGAGTCGGCCTTCATATTTTGGGAGCCTGGCCGATATGAAATCGTGAAACGAAAACGGGTAAAGAACATGGCCCACCTAGCCTGACGCGGATTCAATCTCCTCGCTGCCCGGATATACTCGAGATTACGATGGTCAGTCCAGATGAGGAAAGGGTGCTTAGCCCCCTCAAGCCAATGTTTACACACCTTCAGAGTCTTGACTACAGCTAACAACTCCCGGTCCCCCACGTCATATTTCCGGTCCCCCACGTCATATTTCCGCTCCGCCAATACCGAGCTTCTTCAGAAAAAAAAGCACAAGAGGGAGCTTTGGTGGAGTGCCCGAGGGCTGTTATAGCACGGCTGCCACCCCAGCCTCGGACGCGTCCACCTCCACTATGAACGCCAAAGAGGGGCCCGGATGCGTTAGTGAACAGCTCCTTCAGATGACTGAAAGCTCTGCCCGCCTCTGCTGAAGTAATGGGAGCAGCCACCTGACCAAAACCCCGGATAAACCTCCAGTAGTGATTGGCAAACCCTAAAAAACGCAGCACCTCCTTTACCGTGGTCGGAGTCGGCCAATTACGCATGGCTGTAACACTCCATCACCACCCCAGAGTTGGAAATGCGATAACCCAGGAAGGAAACGGCTTGTTTGGAGAACACACATTTCTCAGCCTTGAAGTACAGGTCATGCTCCAGCAGTCGCCCAAGTACCTTACGCACCAGAGACACATGTGGCAGAATAGATCAGTATGTCATCGATGTACACTACCACTCCCTGCCCGTGCAGGTCTCTAAGAATCTCATCTACGAAAGATTGGAAAACGGCTGGAGCATTCTTCAACCCATACGGCATGACGAGGTACTCATAATGGCCCGATATGGTACTAAATGCGGTCTTCCACTCATCTCCCCCCCGGATACGCACCAGGTTATACACACTCCTAAGGTCCAGTTTTGTGAAGAAACGCGCACCGTGAAATGATTCCACCGCCGTGGCGATGAGAGGTAGCGGGTAACTAAACCCCACTATGATTGTAATTTAGACCTCTATAATTAATGCACGGACGCAGACCTCCCTCCTTCTTCTTCACAAAAAAATAAGCTTGAGGAGACGGGTGACGTGGAGGGCCGAATGTACCCCTGTCCCAGAGATTCAGTGACGTATGTCTCCATAGCCACTGTCTCCTCCTGGGACAATGGGTACACGTGACTCCTTGGAAGTGCAGCGCTCTCCAGAAGGTTTATTGTGCAGTCCCCTCATCGATGGGGTGGTAAATTGGATTGTCTTCTTCTTACAGAAGGTGATAGCCAAATCGCCATATTCAGAGGGAATGCGCACAGTGGAGACCTGGTCTGGACTCTCCACCGTTGTCGCACCGATGGAAACTCTTATGCACCTGCCTGAACACTCCTCTACCCACCCACGAAGAGCCCCCTGCCTCCATGAAATCACTGGATTGTGATAAGCCAGCCAGGGAATCCCCAGCACCACTGGAAACGCAGCTGAATCAATAAGGAAGAGACTATTCCGCTCCTTATGATTCCCCTGCGTTACCATGTCCAATGGAACCGTGGCCTCTCTGACCAGCCCTGACCCTAATGATCGACTATCTAAGGCATGCACGGGGAAAGGTTGGTCTATCGACACCAGGGGAATCCTAGCCTTAACGTGAGCCCACGATCCATGAAGTTCCCAGCTGCGCCTGAATCGACTAGCGCCTTATGCTGTAGAGAGGGAGAAAAACCAGGAAAAGAATTTAACAAAAACATATGGCCGACAGGAAGCTCTGGGTGAGTCTGGTGCTGACTCACCTTGGATGAATGAGGAGTGCTCCGCATGCCGTCCCGACTCCCAGACAAGTTGGCAGTGTGTCCTCTCCGACCACACCCGGTGCAGGAGGAACCTCCTCCTCCGGTCCCCCTCGATGCGGCCCCCCCTAACTCCATGGAGATGGGAGGGCCTGGAGGTGGAATCAGGAGGGCCCATTCTGGACACCCGCCAGCAGGTTGTCCAGTCGAATGGACATGTCGATTAGTTCATCGAGGGAGAGGGTGGTGTCCCGACACGCTAGCTCCCTGCGGATGTCCTCCCAGAGGCTACAACGATAGTGGTCCATCAAGGCCCTGTCGTTCCACCCCGCCCCTGGGGCCAAGGTCCAGAACTCCAGTGCAAAGTCCTGCGCGCTCCTCGTCTCCTGTCGCAGGTGGAACAGCTGTTCACCCGCCGCTCGGCACTCAGGTGGGTGGTCGAACACAGCCCGGAACCGGCAGGTGAACTCGGGGTAGTGATCCCTCGCCGAGTCTGGGCCATTCCACACGACCCGTCAGACAGGAGACGAGGGCGCTCAAGCTCTCTTAAAAATAGGAGAATCTTCCCACTTAAATTCCCTTTTCTAGATACTTTACATAGGACAGCTAATCGGCCGTACCAGTTATTGTCCGGGAGGTGACGCTATTGCCTCTACCTCGTGTTTAGATTTCAGAGTTCAAACCACTTTGGGTGTGAGCTGCAGCTACACGCCTCTCTGGTCTAAATGTTTTGTTTTTACCAATCCTTTTATACACTCTGGTCGAAAGGGACGGTTCTGTCACGATCTCTGACCTCACTCGGGGTGTGGCTACTTACTGTGCAAAGTTGATAGAAAAAACAAATTATCTCTGATAGTTCCTTATTTTAACAAAACTACTTTAATCATTTTTCATATTTCATGCACAACATAGAGGATGGAGATTTTGTACATGTAGTGGGTATACTTTTCAAGTTACAGTATTTCCTTTATAACAATTTTATTGACGTCACAAAATAACACCCGAAATGACATCATTATTCTTTAGATCGTCTCTGACCATTCCCCACATTCTACCTTAGAAATATTGTTCCAGTATTCACTTTAGAACGTGTTAGAGTTTCGGCTAGGAAAAGTCTTTGGAGACAAAGCACATTCCTTTGTGACCCTGAATCTCCTCTCCTTTCATTTACAACAGGGAGTGCGGTGTCAACCCCCCACCAGCTCCCTCCTCCCCCCTCTGTTGGTGAGAGAGGGTCTGGTTACTGACATCCATCCAGGTGTTCCTAATGTTTGGTTTACTCAGTGTATGTTAAATGCATTCAGTATATTTCCTAAAAAATTCGGAAAGAAAAATTCTGGAGAACATATTTTAGAATATATTTTCACATGTATTAATCAATATTTTTGGTAAATATATTTTTAAAAATGTATTTGAAAATGTTTTGTCAAACATAGTCCAACATGTATTTGTCGCTCTGGAGAAGAGCGTCTGCTAAATGACTTAAATGTAAATGTAAATGTATTTGTAATGGATTTGTGAGAAAAATATTTTAAATTCAAATGTAAGGCAAATATAAAAACTGCTGTAACAAAATGGAGACTGTTCATTGACATCACATGCACTCATGTCAGTATCATTAAGACTGCAGAACAGGCAGTGTACAAGCCTAACCTTTAAAAACAGAACACAACAGAACACATTAACTGGCATGACAATCTGTCTCCTGGGAGGCCAAAAAAGACTCAAACTAATCCAGGCACCCAACAAGTCATGCCTCCAAGTCTTGTAATAGGCATACAAAATCTTGCATTGGAAAATCTCCCCATACAAAATCATTTTATTAAATATTTGGCACAAAAACACAACAAAAACACTAACATGCATTCAAATGTAGAAAATAAAATGGGTGCAAACATGATACATTATCGGTCATTTAGTGACTCCATGTCTTTCATGTGCATATAACAAACAAACTTGAGGAAAGCATTGCAACCAACGTCAAATGGGCAGAACTTAACTCATACTGGATCATTCCATGAAATAAGTGCCTTTTGCGTCCCTTTGATATGTTAAGTAGAAATGATGCGCCAATATTGCATTCTAAAATCCTGTCATATGAAATGAAGTGCCCTTTAATACAGACCACATGGGTAATTCAATAAATCAGATTTTCCATATGAATAAGCAGTTGCTAAAGTGCCTAAATTCAGCATTTTGACATTTTTCCCTCTGTGACTTCTAGGAAGATTTTAACCCACTAACCCCCTAATATACTCAGTGTTTTCACTGTCATTGTACAGACCTAGTTATTTAGTTGCTTTGACAAAGTCAATTCTGAAGATTATTGTTTATTTCACGTGGTTAGTGATTCGTTTACGTCTGCCCCTCATTTTAAGGATCAGCCCTGTTACGTGAACTGAACTCTCAGTTGAATATTGTGAAACGTTGAACAATGAACATCTAATAGTCAAATGATTTTCTGGTGTTTTGTTGTGAAAAACTGAGCGGGTTGAGCGTAACACGTCAATCATGAGGCTAGAAATGTTCAACTATCCTTTTTTTGGGGGGAGTGAATTGCCCCTCCCTGTTGCACACAACAAGCTTAGATAGATTGCAATAGATGGTTTTCCCATATTGGCAGGTGGTGAGGTTTTAGCACCGCAGCAGGTGCAATGGTGAGGTTTTAGCACCGCAGCAGGTGCAATGGTGAGGTTTTAGCACCGCAGCAGGTGCAATGGTGAGGTTTTAGCACCGCAGCAGGTGCAATGGTGAGGTTTTAGCACCGCAGCAGGTGCAATGGTGAGGTTTTAGCACCGCAGCAGGTGCAATGGTGAGGTTTTAGCACCGCAGCAGAAACATTCGGCCTCATTCACTCTAAGCCACTGAAGAAACCATTGTAAAAGCTCCCCAAGGAGAACTCTCATTAGCAACCCCCCGCGGTTTCTAAACACACACATAAACATAAAAAACACAGCTACACACAACCAAGCCTGCACACACACCGTATATACTGTAAATAACAATATGCTTCCTAATACAGGAGATAATGGAGATAATGGAAAATGAAGGTGCGTACAGAAGGACGGCCCCACATGATATAACACGCCTTCACTCAAAACGTGCTTTTCTCTCCTTCTCTCACATACATGCAGTCACTTGCGTGTGCACACAAACATGAGCACATGAACGAGCACACAAACATGTGCACATAAACACACAGAGCATACAGAACAAACACTTGCAAAGCATTTGTGTTCCTCAAATAGGAGATCATGAAAGAAAATGATGGGAAAATGATGATGCTGACTCTGAAACCATGAAATACATTGGGAGTCTTTCGATAAACTAGAAGTGATGATTTCCTACGCTGGACATCTTCTTACAGCTGTTGGATGATAATAATCTGATATCTGTTCCACCCGCTAGGGACGTTTTCCTTTATGACAGCAATTTGTAATCAAGTTATGATTTAATTATGTGGAAGTGTGATTCTGTGTGATTAGTTAGGTATTTAGTAAATAGATAATTAAACCCAATTTTGTATTGCTGATTCAACTTGTTAGCCAGGATTCTTGCAGATAACCAAGAATTTACAACTTTCAGATTATGAGACTGAAGTAAGATGACGATTAATGTTGACTACTATTGATGTAAAATATTACTAAATCTTTAAGGGTTTATTCGGAAGATAACAGCTCTATAAATATTATTTTGTGGTGCCCCGACTCTCTAGTTAATTACATTTACATGATTAGCTCAATCAGGTGATATTAATTACGGAGAAATTATTTTATAGATTAATATGTCATAGTTATTAATCCAGCATAGCCAAAGACACGACACTGTGTTCCATTGCAAACATTCCTCTAAATACACCTGGAACTGCATAAAAATATTTTTATATTTTTGTTTCAAACATTTAAAAAAAAAATTGATCCCAATGTCACACATTGGCCGCATTATTTGCAGAAAGACCCAATACAGTGCATTGAGAAAGTATTCAGACCCCTTGACTTTTTACCCCAAAAATGTACCTCATCAATCTACACACAGTACTCCATAACGACAAAAACAGGATTTTAGAAATTTTTAGCAAATATATTACATATAAAACTGAAATATCACATTTGCATAAGTATCCAGAACCTTTACTCAGTACTTGTTGAAACACCTTTTGCAGTGATTACAGCCTAGAGTCTTCTTGGGTATGACGCTACAAGCTTGGCACACGTGTATTTGGGGAGTTTCTCCCATTCTTCTCTGCAGATCCTCTCAAGCTCTGACAGGTTGGATGGGTAGTGTGGCTGCACAGCTATTTTTAGGTCTCTCCAGAGATGTTAGATCGATTTCAAGTCCGGGCTCCGGCTGGGCCACTCAAGAATATTCAGTGACTTGTCCTGAAGCCCCTCCTGCATTGTCTTGGCTGTGTCTTGTTGGAAGGTGAAGCTTCGCCCCAAGTCTGAAGTCCCGAGCACTCTGGAGCAGGCCTTCATCAAGGATCTCTCTGTACAATCTAGGTTTCATCAGACCAGAGAATCTTGTTTCTCATGGTCTGAGAGTCTTTAGTTGCCTTATGGCAAACTCCAAGCGGGCTGTCATGTGCCTTTTACTGAGGAGTGGTTTCTGTCTGGCCACTCTAGCATAAAGGCCTGATTGGTGGAGTGCTGCAGAGATGCTTGTCCTTGTGGAAGGTTCTCCCATCTCCACAGAGGAACTCTGGAGCTCTTTCAGCGTGACCATCAGGTTCTTGCTCACCGCCCTGACCAAGGACCTTCTCCCAATTGCTCAGTTTGGCAAGGAGGCCAGGTCTAGGAAGAGTCTTGGTGATTCCAAACTTCTTCCATTTATGAATGTTGGAGGCCACTGTTTTCTTGGGGACCTTAATGGCTGCAGACATTTTTTACTACCCTTCCCCAGATCCGTGACTCGACACAATACAAGATAATTCCTTCGATCTCATGGCTTGGTTTTTGCTCTGACATGCACTGTCAACTGTGGGACCTTATATAGACAGGTGTGTACCTTTCCAAATCATACCCAATCAATGTGCAAACATTTCTAAAAACCTGTTTTTGTTTTGTAATTATTGGGTATTGTGTGTAGATTGTTGAGGGAAAACAATGTATTTAATCCATTTTTAACCTGTTTTTAACCTGTTGAGTGTAGGGGGGAGTATTTTTTTTTGATGTTTGGATGAAAAACGTACCCATATGAAACTGCCTATTTCTCAGGCCCAGAATCTAGAATATTCATGTAATTGTCAGATTAGGATAGAAAACACTCTAAAGTTTCCAAAACTGTCAAAATAGTGTCTGTGAGTATAACAGAACTGATATTGCAGGCGAAAACCTGAGGAAAATCCAACCCGGAGGTGCTGTTTTTCCTGACAGCTCTCTGTTCCATTGCATGCCGTCCCTCTATTTAAAGGGATATCAACCAGATTCCTTTTCCTACGGCTTCCACATGGTGTGAACAGTCTTTAGATATAGTTTCACGATTTTTATTTTGAAAAATGAGCGAGAAAGATCACATCGCGTCATTGGATGGCTGGGTGCCAGCAGCGTTTTGCATGCGCCAACAGAGTGGAGCAGACATTTTCTCTCTCTCTCTCCTATTGAAGAAGCTACAGTCCGGTTGAAATATTATCGATTATATATTGTAAAAACAACCGAGGATTGATTATAAAAAACGTTTGACATGTTTCTATGACATTTACGGATACTATTTGGAATTTTTGTCTGCCCCGTCGTGACCGCTCGAGCCTGTGGATTACTGAACATAACGCGCCAACACAATGGAGGTATTTTGGATATAAAAATAATCTTTTGGATCAAAAGGAACATTTATTACATAATTGGGAGTCTCGTGAGTGCAAACATGGTATGCTTTCGCCGAAAAGCGTTTTTGAAATCTGACACGCCAGGTGGATTAAGCTACGCTGTGTTTTGCTATGTTGCACTTGTGATTTCATGAAAATCAAATATTTTTAGTAATTTAATTTGAATTTGGCGCTCTGCAATTCAGCGGATGTTGACGAAAATGATCCCGCTAACGGGATGGGTGCGCCAAGAATTTTTAAATAAGGCTGTGAGGTAACAAAATGTGGAAAAAGTCAAGGGGTCTGAATACTAAGGCAGTCTTGCACACCCAACCTTTTCATACTGTGTGCTAAAAATTGCTTTTCTCTATTGGTCTTCCACACAAACACACCACACCACACACAGAGCATACCCCTACAGTAGGATAATGAGCGAACGATAGGCTCTCCGCCACCTACAGTGCCATAACAGCATCAGCCCTACTCCTAACAAGGACTTCCAGAGAAGAGAGGCACAGCAGACAGACAGAGAGGGGTACGTAGGGGTAGTCGCTCTCTCTCTAAAAAGTTACAGTTCCATATACAGCAGTTAGGAAGGATATCAACCCAGCAGAGGAAAGAAGGAAAGAGCACATTTACAGTAATCATCGATACAGTATGGCCTCCAGCTGAACTAAGAATGTGCATGCGCACACACGTAATATGCAAAATGCTAAGACACTACGTTTTGATATAAATCCCCCTACTTCTCATTTCCCTCATCCCCCCCCATACGCACACACACTCCTAATCTGAATGAAAGATTCTTTCACTGCCCTGTATGTGGCTTTCCATCTGACAGCATGATGAGGCTGGCTTGTTACCGTGAAGACTTTCAAGAGTAAATAACTCGTAATTACTTTCAGTCCGTCAACCCCCCCCCCCCCCTTGAATACTGATTTTAAACATAATAATAGAACATGTCATCCATTTCGCTGCTGAGGAAAACAGAGAGAAACCCCCATGGCTGTACTCACAACCAGCCCACAATCCCTTTCCAGTTCCCATTCCCATCGCCAGTGACAGCGAGGCTTGGGAGGATTGGTCCTTGGAAACAAACAGTGGATTAATGTTTCATGGAAGAGGGTGCCAGTCAGATTAATATGGTGTTTGAGGTTTCCTACTGCTCTGCTCCCATTTATTTTTACGATGGCAGTGAGCGCCTCTGGCCATTGGGGTACAGGATAATAAATGAGGCTGATAGATGGGGTTCAACCTGAACCCTAGTCTTAACCCTAACCTCAACCCTCGAACCTGACCCTAGTTTCAACCCTAACCCTAGTCTCAACCCTATCCCTGACTGCTGTGGAAATGCCATGTAGCAATGCAGAGGGGAACCACCTTGTTCCTAACCCTCACCAGCTGTCTTTCTTGGGCATGGCTGTAGGGAGCATCTGAGGTGACATGGAGGGGGGAGTGTGGTTTTGTGTCTGTCGTTAATCTCCAATGAAATGATTTTTTCAATAGATTTAGTGGCCTTCTGGTATCTAGGAGACATATATGACAGAAGAGGGCATGAGGAAGCATGTTCAGTGAAGAGGAACCCTGCAACAACGGCCATCCCACCCTCTGAGCCGTGATATTCACTGCCATCTCTCCGCTCTCACATCCATTAAACCCCCAGCGAGCTGTCATTCTCCTTCCACTGGGGTACCTTTATTCTATTCCCCGTTCCACTCGCCTCTCTCTTTCCCTCAACTCGCTTCTCTCTCTTTCTCTCTGTCCCTCCCTCTCCTTCTCTATTTCCAGAGAACAACACTCAATATAGAAGCAGGGAAAACACCGGCTGACAGTTGCACGGGGAGTAACTCATCTTTATCAGCCATTAACCAACAAAGAGATACTTTACCTCAGTTCCTACCATCGACCTTGACAACTGATAGAGGCTTTATGGTTACCTGGGCAATCAGAGAGACCCAAGGAGAGTACTAATAACAACGCAACACAAACAAGAGTTGGGCGATTTTTATAAATTTAATATATCAATATATAGAGATATTTATCAACAGCTTGATTTCATAGAAACGTGAGTGAGACCATTTTGGCATACAGTACAGATATTCCATGTAAGTACAGAAGTTGCTAAGTTTAACACCCCCTCCCCCACACCCCCCTTCCCCTCCCACAGACACAAAACACCAAAACAGAAAGAACCAAGTAAAATATACAGGAGCACAAAACAAGGCACCAATAAATTAAATGATAACCCCTCATTTAAAAATACGAAACAACAAAACCTATCTAACAGAATTAAATACAGTATATAAACAACCTAAATTCTGCAATGCTTTACTGTTAAAAAGCAAAACAAAATTAAAAACAGAGAGGGAAAAAAAGAGTAAACACTTTGGCAGATGATTAATTTTTAGTTACAATCAAGTAGTAAAGAAATCCAGTGCTCTTGTGTACAGATAAATTCATATATGGTCTCCTTCTTAAACCTGGAGCCTGATGTTTATACTTTACAGATATGGTGCCTTGCGAAAGTATACAGACCCCTTGGATTTCATCACATTGTATTGTGTTACAAAGTGGGATTCAAATAGATTTGACATTTTTTTGCCAACAATCTACACAGAATACTCCGTACTGTCAAAGTGGAGGAAAAATGCAATAAACACAAATAAAATATACGTTTTCAGCCACTTTGTAGAGGCACGCCTAAATTAGTTCATTAGTAACCATTTCGCGTAACACATCACATAATAAGTTACATGATTTTTATGACCAACCCTTCCTGTCCCCCAAACATACAAAATCTGTATGGTCCCTCAGTCGAAAGCCTCAAAGAAGGGCAGTGTATTGGTATTTTATTTATTTATTTATTTAACTAGGCAAGTCAGTTAAGAACAAATTCTACAATGACGGCCTACGCCGGCCAAACCCGGACGACTCTGAGCCAATTGTGCGCCACCCTGTGGGACTCCCAATCACAGCCAGTTATGATACAGCCTGGATTGGTAGATGGGTAACAAAAACAAATCAGACATTGACTATCTCTTTAAGCATGGTCAAGTGAATAATTATGCTGTGGATGATGTATTAAATCACGCAGACACATCAAAGATACAGTCGTCCTTCTGATCTGAGCTGCAGAAGAGGAATGAAACTGCGCAATGATGTTACGATAAGGCCATTGGTGATTTTAAAACAGCTACTGAGTTCAATGGCTGTGATGGGAGAAAACTGAGGTTGAGTCATAACATTGTAGAGACTCCACAATAATGACCTAAATGACAGTGAAAAGAAGAATACAAATATACAGAATACAAATATTCCAAAACATGCATATTGTATGCAACAAGGCACTAAAGTAATACAGCAAATACATTTTTGGCCTAAATGCAAAGCCTTATGTTTGCTGCAAATCCAACACATCACTAAGTTACTGCCTCCTTATTTTAAAGCATGGTGGTGGCTGCATCATGTTATGGGTATGCTTGACATCAGCAAATACTGGGGAGTTTTTCACGATAAAAAAAAAACAGGACAGAGCTTAGCACATGTGAAAAATTCTAGAGGAAACTTGCTTCAATCTGCTTTACACCAGATACTGGGAGAGGCATTTACCTTTCAGCAGGACAATAACCTACAACACAAGGCCACATTTACACTGGAGTTTCTTCCCAAGAAAATAGTAAATGTCCCTGAGTGACCAAGTTACAGTTTTGACATAAATGTGCTTGAAAATCTGTGGGAAGACTTGAAAATTGCTGTCTAGCCATGACCTCCAACATCTTGACAGAGCTTGAAGAATTTAGCAAAGAATAACGGGTAAATATTTTCCGCATCCCTGGTCACAGACTCCTTGAGCAATTATTACAAGAGGGGAAAGCTGCACAATCTGATCAGTAAAGTTTGGGGTAAAACTATTTTGAACTGTAATACATGTTCCACTCAAAATAGAAGATTTTCCAAATATAATATTTTAATAATTTATTAATTAAATGTCGTAATAAATTTGCCAGAATATGTTACATCCCATAATATTGAAGTAAGTATGATGTTACAGCTGCTTATCTTTATATTATTATTATATATTATTATACTGTATATCCAGTAGCCACCGAATCTAAAAGACGGGAAAATGATCAATCAAATCACCAGGTAGACTATTATTGTTCTGGCAAAGATGCCTCTGTCGAAACTATTTTATATAGATAATATAAACGTAGGCCTGCCCTACTCTCTTTTTGACAATGACTTGCTGCCAGTAGATTCAGAATGGACACCAAATGGACACAAAATGTATCCCCCCCAAAGAATCTGCTACCGCCGAAAACGGCACTTTGGAGACTGGAAGGGCAAAGTGGCATGTGCTCTACACAGGTAGAGCCCTATCTGTGCATGTGCCTGGCTGTAATCAATGCCAAATATCTTTCTAACATGTACTGACTCAAGGAGCTGAATACGTATGTAAGGACTATATTTTAGTTATTTCATTCTTATTCATCTTAAAAAATAGGTTCGAATTTTTGTTCCACTTTGACGTTACAGAGTATTTTATGTAGATTGTTGACAAAAAATGCCTATTAAATCCATTTGAATCCCACTTTGTAAACACAGCAAAATGCGAAGAAATCCAAGAGGTCTGAATACTTTTGCAAGGCCCTGTACGTTTAAAACATTATCAAAAGTTTTGTTGTATAAAAACGTATTTACAAGTTATGATTCAAAACTGTACCGGACTGTAACGATCACCCCTCCCCTCCTATGTGCCCTTTACACAGTGCAGAAGGCTTCTTGAAAAGTTTGTGCAACAAACAACGTACAAAATGTATCCGGTATGATATGGCTGTGGAATGAAGGTTTGACCGAGAACATTTGACATTTCCTTATGAACACCTCTCTCCCTCCCTTTCCTTCCCAAACACTGCCCTCTGAAACCCCCAAAAACCTCCTCATAAGCCACCGCACCCATTTTACAACACTGACAGGTCAAAAAAATAATTCTGAACTAGGCATGATCCTTCAAGTATTACACATCCAGTAAAACATCAACTAGTGTTGTTGTGAGGACTGAGGAGGGACAATGACCATGTCTTATTCAGACAGAGAGAAACCAACCAAGCAGGAGAGTCACTAGGTTATATTAACTATAACAACATATGGCGCATGGAGGAGAATCACTAAGGGTTCCAGAATCATGTAAGGTTTCTTTCAACAGACAAACGCTGTACTGGGGGTCATCTCTGGGTTCCACTTCCGGAGTGTTGGCGAGGGTTCTTGAGGTCGTGGGTGTGTTCCAGTCCATAGTGTTTCCTTTCTCTCCTGTTCTCCCAGTGTGTTTAGTCTACCCTTCCAGAAAGATAATCCCTTGTGAAGACAAAAGTGTTAATGGCCAAGAGGAGGCGAGAGAGATTGAGCGAGAGTTGCATTGAGAGGTGATATGATGCGAGTGGTGTTAGTCACAATACAGTCTGATGACGGAGCCGCATGGGCCTGGCTCCCTTGAGTGAGGAGCCGCCATTAGAACACGCATAGAGAAAAGGATGGGAGAGGAGAGGATGGTTAAACAAAAGAACTAGAACAAACACATCTACTGAGGGTTTGTGCCACTTGTGGACCTAGGAGCCCGTGACGAATCCAGAGCCTCGTGAAATCACTGTTCCATTAGTGTCCATCAGAAACGAAGAGCGACTCCTTCAGTGTTTAAAAAGATCTCTGTGCTTCAACGGCATATAGTAGTGGAGAGATTGTTGAAGGATCAAGAGTTTTCTGAACGCTTACAGGTTGAGTTGATCATCTCAAGGCTCTGGACACACGCCATGGTTGCCAAGGATACTGGCCACTAGGGTTAAAGACACTAAAACATCCATAGAAAGACCAATGCTCTATATAATGCTCCTAATGTAATGTATACATCTCAGCCGAAGTAGCGTAGAGTTCCAGATCCTAACAAAAAGAGTTATCCTAAAGTACATACACACAGAAATGAAAGAAGAAACAAAACACACAAGGTGCCAGTTAATGGACAGGCAGAGCACCGTGTGCAGGACACAGTGCCTTCAGAAAGTATTCACACCAACTTTTTTCAACATTTTGTTGTGTTACAAAGTGGAATTAAAATGGATTTAATTGTCATTTTGTCATTTTCTTTGTCAGCGATCTACAATGTCTATAATAGAGTGGAAGAAAAAAAATTGAGGTAAAAAATAAAACACTAATATATCTTTATTAGATAAGTATTCAACAACCAGAGTCAATACATGTTAGAATCACCTTTGGCAGCAATTACAGCTGTGAGTATTTCTGGGTAATTCTCTAAGAGATTTGCAAATCTGGATTGTACAATATTCGCCCATTATTCTTTAAAAAATTATTCAAACTCTGTCAAGTTGGTTATTTATCATTCCTAGACAGCCATTTCCAAGTCATGCCATACATTTTCAAGCCGATTTAAGTCAAAACTGTAACTAGGCCACTCAGGAATGTTCAATGTCTTCTTGGTAAGCAACTCCAATGTATATTTGGCCTTACGTTTTAGGTAATTGTCCTGAACAAAAGTTCATTTGTCTCCCAGTGTCTGTTGGAAAGCAGACTGAACCAGGTTTTCCTCTAAGATTGCCTGTGCTTAGCTCAGTTCCGTTTCTTTTGATCCTTTCTTGCCGATGACAAGCAAACCCATAACCTGATGCAGCCAACATCATGAATGAAAATATGAAAAGTGGTTCTCGGTAATGTGTTGTATTGGATTTGCCCCAAACATAACACTTTGTATTCAGGATATAAAGTTAATTGCTTTGACATATTTTTTAAGTATTACTTTAGTGCCTTATTGCAAACAAGATGCAATATTTTTTATTCTGTACAGGCTTCCTTCTTTTCACTCTCCGTCAACTGAGTTAGGAAGGACACCAGTATCTTTGTAGTGACTGGGTGTATTGATACACCAGCCAAAGTGTAATTAATAACTTCACCATGCTCAATGGGATATTCACTGTCAGCTTTTTTTTTTTTTAACGATCTACCAATAGGTGCCCTTTGCGAGGTATTGGAAAACCTCCCTGGTCTTTGTGGTTGAATCTGTGCTTGATATTCACTGATTGACTGAGGAATCTTACAGATAACTGTAGGTGTGGGGTACAGATGGGGTAGTCATTTAAAAGTCATGTTAAACACTATTATTGCACACAGAGTCAGTCCATGCAACTTATTATGGGACTTGGTCAGCACATTTTTACTCCTGAATATATTTAGGCTTGCCATAACAAAGGAGTTGAATAATTATTCTCAAGAAATTCCAGCCTTTTCTTTTAAATTTGTAAACATTTCTAAAAACAATTCCACTTTTACATTATGGGGTATTGTGTGTAGATCAGTGACACAAAATCTAAATTTAAATCCATTTTAAATTCAGGCTGTAACATAAAAAACTGTGGAAAATGTCAAGGGGTGTGAATACTTTCTTGTATCTAGATCACCTGGTTTGCCTGAGAGCAAAACCATCGATTAAATCGACACGTCCGTAAATATACAGATCGTCAGCGGCTGCTCTTAAATGATACCCATAAACAAACGGTCTATGGATAGATGTCTTAAATAAACCAAGCTCAGTCAAGAGGGCACTGTGCACTGTAAACGCTGTACTGTTACTTTGTATTGCCTTTGAGAATTGATGGAGTCCACAAACTACAACCTTGTGTGATGAATAGCGAGAGGCGTGAAGGATAGAAGAACATAGTACAATTTTTAGACTGTCCTTCAGTAAAATTTCTCCTTCAGTAAAACGTGAGAAGAATACAGTCCTCTGAACACTGCAGCACAGAGACAACTGTGGGTTCCGGAAGCTCTGGGTTCCACATAAGTTGGTCAGTTCACTCAATATAAATAAATTCCAATAACCACAAATCCACTTTTATGTGTAGAGTAACACATGGCATGGATCTGTATATGGGCACACAACAGTAGTGGAAAGAGACTAACTTCCTATTGAAACCCGCAGACAGTAGCTAGTGTAACGATGCTATAGTAACTGCCGACTGAAGGCTGTGTTGGAAGTGCGTGTCAGATGAACAGGACACCATGTCAGCAGCGTTCTACAGAGATAAATCACTTCCATTCATCTTCAGCAGAGTTCCGGAGCAGAGCGGTCCATTCTGGAGGGGAGGGCAGATCTAATCCTGGAAGACCCTTCCTGTTCCTGTCAGTATTTCTCCCCCCCCTCCCCGTAGGGACCCTGGAAGCAGACATTTCTATTGGAAGAAAGGGAGCCATGATGTATAGCTATCATTAATCAACCAATCAACCAGTGAGCTGTGCTGTGAGCGCTACAAATGCACCCTGCCAAATGATGTTTGTATGTGTGTGCTTCTTTGGCTGCGTTTAGACATGTAGCCCAATTCAGACCCCCCCCCCCTCCACAATTTTTTCTTTTGACCAATCATATCAGATCTTTTTCAGAGGTGATCTGATTGGTCAAAAGACCAATTAGTGGGGGGAAAAGAATGACAGAATCCGGGTTGCCTGAAATGTGTTTTCTTTGTGTCTGTGTGTGCATGTACTAGAATGTGTACCAGCTCAAGCATATGTGTTTTCTTTGTGTCTGTGTGTGCATGTACTAGAATGTGTACAAGCTCAAGCCTATGTGCTTTCTTGCAGAAAACAGATGGAGTAGTTGAATTCAGTACCTTCAATCAGCAGGTTCTCATTTTTCTCATCAACAGTGCAATGACTAACACAGGAGAACTCAGACAGCCATGTTCTGCATCTCCATTGGTCCCTCATATTCAGAATTTTAGCATTATTATGTGACCATTTTCCCTTATATTTAAATCCAGTGCTTGACGTTGGAACAATGACTCACTCACAACAATTCTTCCAAAGTCTTACCGACTCCCAGACAGAGTCCAACAACAACAGGGCTTGTACAGTTCCTAGTTTCAAAAAAGACCCCCTCCTCTCTCGTCTCCCGCCCCCAACCCCCATCCCAACCCGTCCCCTGTACACCTGTTCATTATCTAGTTACTTTTGTGTATCTCTGATGCCAGCAGAGCGGATTACCCATAATCCTCCCTCCCCCGAGTTCTGCCCTGCTGCTTCTTCTTGTGGCACTGCCCTCTGGCACAACAGCCCCTCCCTACAAATCCCACTCCCTCACCCCCCCCTCACCACCATCCAACTTGGCTCTGCCCACGCATAGTCTATCCTCAGTGGCACAGGCCTGGTCCGGCTTATCATATTTACACCAGCAAAACACAAACAATAAATAAAATTCAAACACAAAATAATAATTAAAACACAGCTGGCCTTTCCTCTGTTCCTGGCAAAGTAGACTACAGCAAGGTGCTCAGGGAGGTCCAGCCCGCATCTATTTATGTGCTCTGATGGGCAACGATGTTAATCATCATTAAGACAGACAGCAGCATTCACCACTACTGGTAACTACAGTAACTTAATAACAAATGGGGGCTGAGAGAAGGGCAGAGGACAGCACAGTAGTAGCTAGTAGTAGTGGTAGTAGTAGTAATGTAGTAGTTCATTTTTAGTTAGGAGTAAGAGAGAGAGAGAGAGGGGGACGTGTTTTAGTGACACGGGTTGAGGGGTACACGTATAAGTAAAAGATAACCCCCCCCTGTCCATGGGGGGGTGTACGGTACGGTACGAGCAGACTCTCTTTCTCTCTCTCTCTGTGCCCCTCTCCTCTGCAGTGTGGTCGCCCCAGGATACGGAGGGGGGAGGACGTGGATGGGGACATGGCGTGCCCCTCAGGGGAATCCGTCATCCTCCAGACTGAGCGCCACGCGCTGCAGAGAGCAGATAAAACAACGTTACCACACTGTGTCTGGGGGTGTGTCTGGGTGTGTGTCTGGGTGTGTGTCTGGGGGTGTGTGTCTGGGGAGTGTGACTGGGTGTGTGTCTGGGGGTGTGTGTCTGGGGGTGTGTGTCTGGGTGTGTGTCTGGGGGTGTGTCTCTAGGTGTTTGTGTCTGGGGGTGTGTCTGGGTGTGTGTGTCTGGGTGTGTGTGTCTGGGGGTGTGTCTGGGGGTGTGTGTCTGGGGGTGTGTGTCTGGGGGTGTGTCTGGGGGTGTGTCTGGGGGTGCGAGTGTGAAAAGGTAAGCTAAAAAGGGGGAGAGAGAGAGAGAGAGGAGTGAGAGGCCAGAAGACTAAATTGAAGAAAAGGCAGTGGAATTTTTTTGTTGGTGAAAAAAAGAGCAACAGAGGAAAGAGAAATCTGAGCGACAGAGCAGGAGAGAGAAGAGAAGCTCTCCTTGCAGAACCCACACTCCTTTTCCTCCTTGTCCCCCGATCCCCCGCACACTGATTTGGCCGTGACGTGAGGAGAGCTACATGTGCTTACAGAGAAGGACGCCTGATCCACCTCAGGCCACTTTGACGTCTCTATGTGACTGACACGCCATCCAGCTAACATACAGTACGGGACACCCCATCCAGCTAACATACAGTACGGGACACCCCATCCAGCTAACATACAGTACAGGACACCCCATCCAGCTAACATACAGTACGGGTCACCCCATCCAGCTAACATACAGTACGGGACACCCCATCCAGCTAACATACAGTACGGGACACCCCATCCAGGTACGGGACACCCCATCCAGCTAACATACAGTACGGGACACCCCATCCAGCTAACATACAGTACGGGACACCCCATCCAGCTAACATACAGTACGGGACACCCCATCCAGCTAACATACAGTACGGGACACCCCATCCAGCTAACATACAGTACGGGACACCCCATCCAGCTAACATACAGTACGGGACACCCCATCCAGCTAACATACAGTACGGTACACCCCATCCAGCTAACATACAGTACGGGACACCCCATCCAGCTAACATACAGTACGGGACACCCCATCCAGCTAACATACAGTACGGGACACCCCATCCAGCTAACATACAGTACGGGACTAACCCCATCCAGCTAACATACAGTACGGTACACCCCATCCAGCTAACATACAGTACGGGACACCCCATCCAGCTAACATACAGTACGGGACACCCCATCCAGCTAACATACAGTACGGGACACCCCATAACCAGCTAACAGCTAACATACAGTACGGGACACCCCATCCAGCAAACATACAGTACGGGACACCCCATCCAGCTAACATACCCCATCCAGTACGGGACACCCCATCCAGCTAACATACAGTCCACGGGACACCCCATCCAGCTAACATACAGTACGGGACACCCCATCCAGCTAACATACAGTACGGGACACCCCATCCAGCTAACATACAGTACGGGACACCCCATCCAGCTAACATACACATACAGTACGGGACACCCCATCCAGCTAACATACAGTACGGGACACCCCATCCAGCTAACATACAGTACGGGACACCCCATCCAGCTAACATACAGTACGGGACACCCCATCCAGCTAACATACAGTACGGGACACCCCATCCAGCTCGGGACACCCCATCCAGCTAACATACAGTACGGGACACCCCATCCAGCTAACATACAGTACGGGACACCCCATCCAGCTAACATACAGTACGGGACACCCCATCCAGCTAACATACAGTACGGGACACATCCAGCTAACATACATCCAGCTAACATACAGTACGGGACACCCCATCCAGCTAACATACAGTACGGGACACCCCATCCAGCTAACATACAGTACGGGACACCCCATCCAGCTAACATACAGTACGGGACACCCCATCCAGCTAACATACAGTACGGGACACCCCATCCAGCTAACATACAGTACGGGACACCCCATCCAGCTAACATACAGTACGGGACACCCCATCCAGCTAACATACAGTACGGGACACCCCATCCAGCTAACATACAGTACGGGACACCCCATCCAGCTAACATACAGTACGGGACACCCCATCCAGCTAACATACAGTACGGGACACCCCATCCAGCTAACATACAGTACGGGACACCCCATCCAGCTAACATACAGTACGGGACACCCCATCCAGCTAACATACAGTACGGGACACCCCATCCAGCTAACATACAGTACGGGACACCCCATCCAGCTAACATACAGTACGGGACACCCCATCCAGCTAACATACAGTACGGGACACCCCATCCAGCTAACATACAGTACGGGACACCCCATCCAGCTAACATACAGTACGGGACACCCCATCCAGCTAACATACAGTACGGGACACCCCATCCAGCTAACATACAGTACGGGACACCCCATCCAGCTAACATACAGTACGGGACACCCCATCCAGCTAACATACAGTACGGGACACCCCATCCAGCTAACATACAGTACGGGACACCCCATCCAGCTAACATACAGTACGGGACACCCCATCCAGCTAACATACAGTACGGGACACCCCATCCAGCTAACATACAGTACGGGACACCCCATCCAGCTAACATACAGTACGGGACACCCCATCCAGCTAACATACAGTACGGGACACCCCACAGGGACACCCCATCCAGCTAAATATACGGGACACCCCATCCAGCTAACAGTACGGGACACCCCATCCAGCTAACATACAGTACGGGACACCCCATCCAGCTAACATACAGTACGGGACACCCCATCCAGCTAACATACAGTACGGGACACCCCATCCAGCTAACATACAGTACGGGACACCCCATCCAGCTAACATACAGTACGGGACACCCCATCCAGCTAACATACAGTACGGGACACCCCATCCAGCTAACATACAGTACGGGACACCCCGTCCAGCTAACATACAGTACGGGACACCCCATCCAGCTAACATACAGTACGGGACACCCCATCCAGCTAACATACAGTACGGGACACCCCATCCAGCTAACATACAGTACGGGACACCCCATCCAGCTAACATACGGGACACCCCATCCAGCTAACATACAGGACACCCCATCCAGCTAACATACAGTACGGGACACCCCATCCAGCTAACATACAGTACGGGACACCCCATCCAGCTAACATACAGTACGGGACACCCCATCCAGCTAACATACAGTACGGGACACCCCATCCAGCTAACATACAGTACGGGACACCCCATCCAGCTAACATACAGTACGGGACACCCCATCCAGCTAACATACAGTACGGGACACCCCATCCAGCTAACATACAGTACGGGACACCCCATCCAGCTAACATACAGTACGGGACACCCCATCCAGCTAACATACAGTACGGGACACCCCATCCAGCTAACATACAGTACGGGACACCCCATCCAGCTAACATACAGTACGGGACACCCCATCCAGCTAACATACAGTACGGGACACCCCATCCAGCTAACATACAGTACGGGACACCCCTAATCCAGCTAACATACAGTACGGGACACCCCATCCAGCTAACATACAGTACGGGACACCCCATCCAGCTAACATACGGGACACCCCATCCAGCTAACATACAGGGACACCCCATCCAGCTAACATACAGTACGGGACACCCCATCCAGCTAACATACAGACACCCCATCCACGGGACACCCCATCCAGCTAACATACAGTACGGGACACCCCATCCAGCTAACATACAGTACGGGACACCCCATCCAGCTAACATACAGTACGGGACACCCCATCCAGCTAACATACAGTACGGGACACCCCATCCAGCTAACATACAGTACGGGACACCCCATCCAGCTAACATACAGTACGGGACACCCCATCCAGCTAACATACAGTACGGGACACCCCATCCAGCTAACATACAGTACGGGACACCCCATCCAGCTAACATACAGTACGGGACACCCCATCCAGCTAACATACAGTACGGGACACCCCATCCAGCTAACATACAGTACGGGACACCCCATCCGGGACGGGACACCCCATCCAGCTAACATACAGTACGGGACACCCCATCCAGCTAACATACAGTACGGGACACCCCATCCAGCTAACATACAGTACGGGACACCCCATCCAGCTAACATACAGTACGGGACACCCCATCCAGCTAACATACAGTACGGGACACCCCATCCAGCTAACATACAGTACGGGACACCCCATCCAGCTAACATACAGCTACGGGACACCCCATCCAGCTACATACAGTACGGGACACCCCATCCAGCTAACATACAGTACGGGACACCCCATCCAGCTAACATACAGTACGGGACACCCCATCCAGCTAACATACAGTACGGGACACCCCATCCAGCTAACATACAGTACGGGACACCCCATCCAGCTAACATACAGTACGGGACACCCCATCCAGCTAACATACAGTACGGGACACCCCATCCAGCTAACATACAGTACGGGACACCCCATCCAGCTAACATACAGTACGGACACCCCATCCAGGACAGGACACCCCATCCAGCTAACATACAGTACGGGACACCCCATCCAGCTAACATACAGTACGGGACACCCCATCCAGCTAACATACAGTACGGGACACCCCATCCAGCTAACATACAGTACGGGACACCCCATCCAGCTAACATATCCAGTACGGGACACCCCATCCAGCTAACATACAGTACGGGACACCCCATCCAGCTAACATACAGTACGGGACACCCCATCCAGCTAACATACAGTACGGGACACCCCATCCAGCTAACATCCAGCTAACATAGTACGGGACACCCCATCCAGCTAACATACAGGACAAGTACGGGACACCCCATCCAGCTAACATACAGTACGGGACACCCCATCCAGCGGGAACCCCATCCAGCTAACATACAGGGACACCCCATCCAGCTAACAGACAGTACGGGACACCCCATCCAGCTAACAGACAGTACGGGACACCCCATCCAGCCATACAGTACGGGACACCCCATCCAGCTAACATACAGTACGGGACACCCCATCCAGCTAACATACAGTACGGGACACCCCATCCAGCTAACATACAGTACGGTACACCCCATCCAGCTAACATACAGTACGGGACACCCCATCCAGCTAACATACAGTACGGGACACCCCATCCAGCTAACATACAGTACGGGACACCCCATCCAGCTAACATACAGTACGGGACACCCCATCCAGCTAACATACAGTACGGGACACCCCATCCAGCTAACAGACAGTACGGGACACCCCATCCAGCTAACATACAGTACGGGACACCCCATCCAGCTAACATACAGTACTGTAAAGGAGAGGAGCAGTGGAGGAGCAAAAGCACCGGTGGAAACTTGTTCCCCACTACGCACTCTGAAGGGGAGCAGGTTTTCAGCATGGCCTCGCAGCACAACACTGTAGCATACCAACTGTGTGTGTATGTGTTTGTGTGTGTGTGTCTGCGTGTATAACCTGTCACCTACGCCCATCTCCCGCTGTCTCTACCACGCGGCGCCACCACAGTCACACGTGTCACCATGCCAACTGGTCCTAGCGCTAACCCATCCCACCTCTTTGTCTTTGTCTGCTCTGGTCCCTGTTCATGTTTACCAGCTCGTCTGTATCTAAGATACCTTACAAATACATTGCTAGAAAAACAAAACACTTATTTACATAGAGAAATACATATAAAACCGGAATAATCTGGAATAAATTAATATGATTAAAGATTGTCCCATCGTCTAAGGTGCAATTTCTGTCCTGGTTTTTGTTCCCCTTGTGCCTAATTTACACTCCAAAGGAACACAACCAGGGAATGGATTCTCCCTTCACTAAGTCTGAATCTCAAATGGCACCCTATTCCCTATATAGGCCCATAGGGCTCTGATCAAATGCAGTGCACTATATTGGGAATGGGGTGTCACTTTGGATAGAGCCTAAGTCTTCCGAGGTGAGAAGATAAAGCTCAAAACACCGAGCGCTGTGCTTCCCTAACGCACAACGATAGCACACTAACACACACTGTCAAGTGGTGAATGGAGGGAGTGATAATGTGATGGTAGACTGGTATAGAAGGGCTCAACGTCAATGGGAGTGTTTTTGACCAAGGATGGGTTTGGAATGATTTTGTGACTTAAGTGTGTGTGTTTGTGTGTGTGAGGATGTAAGCCTCTCCCTTTCTTCCACAGACCTAAGGAGACTTCCGCCGACCCACACACCCAAAACCTTCTCTCTGCTTCCAAGTCCCACCCACTCTCAACTCATTTGCCGGCAGGGTGCACGGGTGCCCCAGAGTACCAATGGGAGTTGCTGTCTGTGATCCCGCCCCCCAGGGGCAGGGCTATGAATGGCTGGTGGGCGCTGCCACTCACAGCGGGGTAGACGTGACCGATGGACTCTCCCGTACGGCCGATGTGAATCTCGTCATCGTCGTCCTCCGTGGTCTTGCGGTAGACAGGGTTGTCGAAGTTCATACTCTTGGTGTTCTTCCGGCGCCAGTTACGCCAGACCAGGAAGCCGGCGGTGCAGAGCAGGCCGATGACCACTGTGGCAAGGATAGGAACTGCGTGTGTGACACGCACACACACAGCGACACACACATGGCGAGGCACGTTAACACAGCCAGGGGAGGCAGAGCGGAGCTTTTGCATACCCACATATGGTACATGTGCTCTTACACACACAGCAATCAATCTATGCACACACAGTCTCTCGAAAACAAAACCTATTCAAATACGAAACAAATACAACCTTGAACAGACACATGAACGTGCATTCACACCCAACCACAAACACACTTAGCGAGGAGCATTGCACGTGCACAATCACACATGGCTATTCTACACACATATGAGCACACACACAGCATTCCATTTAATCCATGGTTGCGTATAGTGTTATTCCAGGAACAAGGAATAGGGGGTGTAGTGGTTGGAATGGGAATAGGGAAAAAGACTAAGCCATGTCTGGCTGCTGTTCCCAGTCCTAATTTCCTTATCAGGCGGAGGAGCATGGCCGTATTCCCATGGAAGGCCCTGTCTAATTGGTCTATTGTTGGGGGGGGGGGGGGGGGGGGGGGCACTAGAGACTCTTCCATGATTGAGCCGGAATTCTAAGAAACCCCTTTGTTCTCATGTAAACATTCCTTTGAAAGAAGAAATCTGCTTTTTGTCTTTAACGGATGTCTTTAACGGGCCGGGGTTTGGGATATCTCAATTATAGACATAATGTATGCTAGAGCAAGGTCATTTATACACTAAGCTGATTACCAGTCATTTCAGACATAATAGAGGTTTATCCTGGAGTATCCGTACTGGCCATCTTAAGCCAAAGGGCTATATATTGTAGTATGTGATAACATGGGCAATATGTACATCTGACTTAAGAGGGGTTGAGCCCTGATGCCCTATGGTCTTCAGGCACGGTGTTATTTGGATGAGCTCTACGTTGCCACATGGGCTCAATGAAGGATAGATAGGTTGCTTTGTATTTCATAACCTACAGTAAATATCATGTGAACACACACACACACACACACACACACACACACACACACACACTCACACGTGGTCATTTACTCACGCATACGTTCACACCACACACACGCCTCTCCTCTTTCTAAATGTCTAAATGTTCATATGTATATATGAATAGTGTCTAAATAGTATTTTCAGGTATTTGTTGTCTCTTGATGCCTTGACAATATATTGCTTAGAATTGTAATTGTATTGTAATAATATCTTGTGTTGTTCTTGTCCATAACAATTCTGTACTCTGTCATGTATTTGATGTTTCCTGGGAACTCCAGGAAGAGTATATCTGCTGCAATGTACAACAGCTAAACGGGCTCCTGATAAAATAAAATAAACACGCTCACACACACATACACACCCATTATTCAGCCAGGCAAAGTCATTTGTAGGGGTGACCAAGGCAGAGACGGACGGACGAAGCAGGGAGAAGCAGACAAACATCACATGGTACAGTAGACTTGTACTCACCTACAGGGATCACTATACCCAGGATTGCCACTGTTATATTGTTACCCAGAAGGTAGTGTTCATTCCCAGCTGAGAGAGAGAGAGAGAGAGAGAGAGAGAGAGAGAGGGAGAGAGAGGGAGAGAGAGAGAGAGAGAGAGAGAGAGAGAGAGAGAGAGAGAGAGAGAGAGAGAGAGAGAGAGAGGGAGAGAGAGAGAGAGAGAGAGAGAGAGAGAGAGAGAGAGAGAGGGAGAGAGAGAGAGAGAGAGAGAGAGAGAGAGAGAGGGAGAGAGAGAGAGAGGGAGAGAAGAATGACAAAAGGGAATATAACGAGAAGAACAATGTTTAGAAGAACAAGTGATAAGCACAGTAAAACACCTCTCCTTCCTCCTTCTATCCTCTCTAGATAGATAGAGTCAACTCCTGCCAGCCTGCACAGCGCGATATCAACCCAGAGCACACCGGACTGCTTTTTCTCCACCACATCTCCGGATTCCTGCCGCAAGCTCTGAACCTTTACTCCGGACCATCGCAGCTAGCTAGCTGCTATGCGAGTGGCTACTCCTGGCTAACGTCTCTGTCCCGAAGCAAGCACCAGTTAGCCTGGAGCTAGGCCCATCTCCCGGCTAGCCGAAGAGATACATCAAGCAATTCCTGGGCTTCAATGACCTCTTTTGTCAATTGGCCTGGACCCTTTGCCTGCCGACACGGAGCCCCGCCGATCCATCACGACCATCACGCCTGCTAGCTGACTGAAACGCAGTGCCTCCAGCTCGCCTAGCTACTCAATGGACCCTAATATCACTCGGCTACACATGCCTCTCCCTAATGTCAATATGCCTTGTCTATTGCTGGTAAGTCATTTTTGTCTTATTTCACTGTAGAGCCTCCAACCCTACTTAATATGCCTTAGCTAGCCCTTTTGTTCCACCCCCCACACATGCGGTGACCTCACCTGGTTTAAATGGTGCCTCTAGAGACAAAACCTTACCTCAACTGTACATTATGCCTTGAATCTATTATTCCGTGCCCAGAAACCTGCTAATCGAACATTTCAATAAGCATTTATACACGTCTGGCCATGCTTTCCACCTGGCTACCCCTAGCAGGGCCAACATCTCAGCACCCCCTGCAGCAACTTTGCCCCCACCCCCCGCTTCTCCTTCACCCAAATCCAGATAGCTGATGTTTTGAACAAGCTGCAAAATCTGGACACCTACAAATCAGCTGGGCTAGACAATCTGGACCCTCTCTTCCTAAAATTATCAGCAGAAATTGTTGCAACCCCTATTCCTAGCCTATTCAACCTCTCTTTTGTATCGTCTGAGATCCCCAAAGATTGGAAATCTGCCGTGGTCATCCCCCTTTTCAAAGGGGGAGACAGTCTAGACCCAAACTGTTATAGACCTATATCCATCCTGCCCTTCCTTTCTAAAATCTTCGAAAGCCAAGTTAATAAACAGATCACCGACCATTTTGAATCCCGCCGTACCTTCTCCGCTATGCAATCTGTTTTCCGAGCTGGTCATGGGTGCACCTCAGCCACGCTCAAGGTCCTAAACGATATCATAACCACAATTGATAAAAGACAGTACTGTGCAGCCGTCTTCATCGACCTGGCCAAGGCTTTTGACTCTGTCAATCACAATATTATTATTGGCAGACTCAACAGCCTTGGCTTCTCAAATGACTGCCTCGCCTGGTTCACCAACTACTTCTCAAATAGAGGTCAGTGTGACAAATCGGAGGGCCTGTTGTACGGACCTCTGGCAGTCTCTATGGGGGTGCCACAGGGTTCAATTCTCAGGCCGACTCTTTTCTCTGTATATATCAATGATGTCGCTCTTGCTGCTGGTGATTCTCTGATCCACCTCTACGTAGACGACACCATTCTGTATACTTCTGGCCCCTCCTTGGACACTGTGTTAACTAACCTCCAGACGAGCTTCAATGCCATACAACTCTCCTTCCGTGGCCTCCAACTGCTCTTAAACGCAAGTAAAACTAAATGCATGCTTTTCAATCGATCGCTGCCCGCACCTGCTCGCCCGTCCAGCATCACTGGACGGCCATACAACACTCCTACTGTGGCCTCCAACTGCTTTTAAATGCTAGTAAAACTAGCACCCTCACCCTCCCGCCCGACTAGCATCACTACTCTGGACGGTTCTGCCCTAGAATATGTGGACAACTACAAATACCTGGGTGTCTGGTTATACTGTAAACTGTCCTTCCAGACTCACATTAACCTGTTGAGTGTAGGGGGCAGTATTTTGATGTTTGGATGAAAAACGTACCCAAATGAAACTGCCTATTTCTCAGGCCCAGAATCTAGAATATGCATATCATTGTCAGATTGGGATAGAAAACACACTTAAAGTTTCCAAAACTGTCAAAAATATTGTCTGAGTATAACAGAACTGATATTGCAGGTGAAAACCTGAGGAAAATCCAACCAGGAAGTGCCTAAGAGAAACAAATCTCCCTGTTCCATTGCATGCCTTCCCTCCATTTAAAGGGCTATCAACCAGATTCCTTTCCCTATGGCTTCCACATGGTGTGAATAGTCTTTAGACATAGTTTCAGTCTTTTATTCTGAAAAATTAGTGAGAATGATCACATCGCGTCAGTGGATGGCTTGGTGCCAGCAGAGTTTTGCATGCGCAACAGCTTGGAGCAGACATTTTCTCTCTCTCTCCTATTGAAAAAGCTATGGTTGAAATATTATTGATTATTTATTGTAAAAACAACCTGAGGATTGATTATAAAAAACATTTGACATGTTTCTACAAACGTTACTATTTGTAATTTTCGTCTGCCTGTCATGACCTGCACGAGCCTGTGGATTGCTGAACAAAACGCGCCAACCAAATGGAGGTTTTTGGATATAAAAATAATATTTATCGAACAAAAGGAACATTTATTGTGTAGCTGGGAGTCTCGTGAGTGCAAACATCCGAATATCATCAAAGGTAAGCGAGTCATTTGATTGCTTTTCTGACTTTCGTGACCAATCTACTTTGCTGCTAGCTGTTTGGAATGTTTAGTCTGCTGAGAGAGATGTCCTTACATAAACGCTTGGATAGCTTTTGCTGTAAAGCTTTTTTGAAAACTGACACGCCAGGTGGATTAACAACAAGTTACGCTGTGTTTTGCTATATTGCAATTGTGATTTCAATTCAGCGGATGTTGACGAAAATGATCCCGCTAACGGGATGGGTGCGCCAAGAAGTTAAGCATCTCCAATCCAAAATTAAATCTGGAATTGGCTTCCTATTTGGCATCAAAGCCTCCTTCCTTCATGCCGCCAAACATTCCTTCGTAAAACTGACTATTCTACCAATCCTTGACTTTGGCGATGTCATTTACAAAATAACCCCCAACACTCTACTCAGCAAACTGGATGTAGTCTATCACGGTGCCATCCGTTTTATCACCAAAGCCCCATATACTACCCACCACTGCGACCTGTATGCTCTCGTTGGCTGGCCCTCACTACATACTCGTCGCCAAACCCACTGGCTCCAGGTCATCTATAAGTCTTTGCTAGGTAAAGCCCCGCCTTATCTCAGCTCACTGGTCACCATAGCAACACCCGACCATAGCATGCACTCCAGCAGGTATATTGCACTGGTCATCCCCAAAGCCAACACGTCCTTTGGCCACCGTTCCTTTCAGTTCTCTGCTGCCAATGACTGGAACGAATTGCAAAAATCTCTGAAGCTGGAGTCTTATATCTCCCTCTATAACTTTAAGCATCAGCTGTCAGAGCAGCTTACCAATCACTCAACCTGTACACAGCTAATCTGTAAATAGCA
>NC_088412.1:46536197-46541197 GCF_034236695.1 Oncorhynchus nerka | reverse complement strand
TGGAGTCATTAAAACTCGTTTTTCAAGCACTCCACAAATTTCTTGTGAACAAACTACAGTTTTGGCAAGTCGGTTAGGACATCTACTTTGTGCATGTAACAAGTCATTTTTCCAATATTTGTTTACAGACAGATTATTTCACTTATAATTCACTGTATCACAATTCCAGTGGGTCAGAAGTTTACATACACTAAGTTGACTGCCTTTAAACAGCTTGGAAAATTCCAGAAAATGATGTCATGGCTTTAGAAGCTTCTGATAGGCTAATTGACATCATTTGAGTCAATTGGAGGTGTACCTGTGGATGTATTTCAAGGCCTACCTCAAACTCAGTGCCTCTTTGCTTGACATCATGGAAAAATCCAAATAAATCAGCCAAGACCTCAGAAAAATAATTCTAGACCTCCACAAGTCTGGTTCATCTTTGGGAGCAATTTCCAAACACCTGAAGGTACCACGTGCATCTGTACAAACAATAGTATGCAACTATAAACACCATGGGACCACGCAGCCGTCATACCGCTCAGGAAGGAGACACGTTCTGTCTCCTAGAGATAAACGTACTTTGGTGCGAAAAGTGCAACTTAATCCTAAAACAACAGCAAAGGACCCTGTGAAGATGCTGGAGGAAACAGGTACAAAAGTATCTATATCCACAGTAAAACGAGCCCTATATCGACATAACCTGAAAGGCCCCTCAGCAAGGAAGAAGCCACTGCTCCAAATCCGCCATAAAATGGAGACAAAGATCCTACTCTTTGGAGAAATGTCCTCAGGTTTGATGAAACAAAACTAGAACTGGGGAAAACTGTTTGGAGGAAAAAGGGGGAGGCTTTCAAGCTGAAGAACACCATCCCAAACGTGAAGCAAGTGGGTGGCAGCATCATGTTGCGGGGGTGCTTTGCTGCAGGAGGGACTGGTGCACTTCACAAAATAGATGGCATCGTGAGGAGGAAAATTATGTGGATATATTGAAGCAACATCTCAAGACATCAGTCAGGAAGTTAAAGCTTGGCTATTCTTTAAAAGTGCCTTCCTCACCATCTTAAAATAAGCATGCCCCCCTAAGAAAATGTAGAACTAGGAATAGATATAGTCCTTGGTTCACGCCAGACCTGTCTGCCCTTGACCAGCACAAAAACATCCTGTGGCGTTCTGTATTAGCATCAAATAGCTCCCGTGATATGCAACTTTTCAGGGAAGTTAGGAACAAATATACACAGGCAGTTAGAACAGCTAAGGCAAGCTTTTTCAAACAGAAATGTGCATCCTGTTGTACTAACTCAAAAAAGTTATTGGACACTGTAAAGTCCATGGAGAATAAGAGCACCTCCTCCCAGCTGCCCACTGCACTGAGGCTAGGAAACACTGTAAAGTCCATGGAGAATAAGAGCACCTCCTCCCAGCTGCCCATTACACTGAGGCTAGGAAACACTGTAAAGTCCATGGAGAATAAGAGCACCTCCTCCCAGCTGCCCACTGCTCTGAGGCTAGGAAACACTGTAAAGTCCATGGAGAATAAGAGCACCTCCTCCCAGCTGCCCATTACACTGAGGCTAGGAAACACTGTAAAGTCCATGGAGAATAAGAGCACCTCCTCCCAGCTGCCCACTGCTCTGAGGCTAGGAAACACTGTAAAGTCCATGGAGAATAAGAGCACCTCCTCCCAGCTGCCCACTGCTCTGCTAGGAAACACTGTAAAGTCCATGGAGAATAAGAGCACCTCCTCCCTGCCCACTGCTCTGAGGCTAGGAAACACTGTAAAGTCCATGGAGAATAAGAGCACCTCCTCCCAGCTGCCCATTACACTGAGGCTAGGAAACACTGTAAAGTCCATGGAGAATAAGAGCACCTCCTCCCAGCTGCCCACTGCTCTGAGGCTAGGAAACACTGTAAAGTCCATGGAGAATAAGAGCACCTCCTCCCAGCTGCCCACTGCTCTGAGGCTAGAAAACACTGTAAAGTCCATGGAGAATAAGAGCACCTCCTCCCAGCTGCCCAAACACTCCCAGCTGCCCAACTGAGGCTAGGAAACACTGTAAAGTCCATGGAGAATAAGAGCACCTCCTCCCAGCTGCCCACTGCTCTGAGGCTAGGAAACACTGTAAAGTCCATGTAAAGAGAACCTCCTCCCAGCTGCCCAAGAGCACCTCCTCCCAGCTGCCCACTGCTCTGAGGCTAGGAAACACTGTAAAGTCCATGGAGAATAAGAGCACCTCCTCCCAGCTGCCCACTGCTCTGAGGCTAGGAAACACTGTAAAGTCCATGGAGAATAAGAGCACCTCCTCCCAGCTGCCCACTGCTCTCCTAAGAGCACCTCCTCCCAGCTGCCCACTGCTCTGAGGCTAGAAAACACTGTAAAGTCCATGGAGAATAAGAGCACCTCCTCCCAGCTGCCCACTGCTCTGAGGCTAGAAAACACTGTAAAGTCCATGGAGAATAAGAGCACCTCCTCCCAGCTGCCCACTGCTCTGAGGCTAGGAAACACTGTAAAGTCCATGGAGA
This sequence comes from Oncorhynchus nerka, assembly GCF_034236695.1. NCBI lineage: Eukaryota > Metazoa > Chordata > Actinopteri > Salmoniformes > Salmonidae > Oncorhynchus > Oncorhynchus nerka. Next base: position 46,538,692 of record NC_088412.1, on the reverse strand, counting down.
ATAAGAGCACCTCCTCCCAGCTGCCCACTGCTCTGAGGCTAGAAACACTGTAAAGTCCATGGAGAATAAGAGCACCTCCTCCCAGCTGCCCACTGCACTGAGGCTAGGAAACACTGTAAAGTCCATGGAGAATAAGAGCACCTCCTCCCAGCTGCCCACTGCTCTGAGGCTAGGAAACACTGTAAAGTCCATGGAGAATAAGAGCACCTCCTCCCAGCTGCCCACTGCTCTGAGGCTAGGAAACACTGTAAAGTCCATGGAGAATAAGAGCACCTCCTCCCAGCTGCCCACTGCTCTGAGGCTAGGAAACACTGTAAAGTCTCTGGAGAATAAGAGCACCTCCTCCCAGCTGCCCACTGCTCTGAGGCTAGGAAACACTGTAAAGTCCATGGAGAATAAGAGCACCTCCTCCCAGCTGCCCACTGCTCTGAGGCTAGGAAACACTGTAAAGTCCATGGAGAATAAGAGCACCTCCTCCCAGCTGCCCACTGCTCTGAGGCTAGGAAACACTGTAAAGTCCATAAGAGCACCTCCTCCCAGCTGAAGGCTAGGAAACACTGTAAAGTCCACCTCCTCCCAGCTGCCCACTGCTCTGAGGCTAGGAAACACTGTCACCACCGATAAATCCACTATAGTTGAGAATTTCAATAAGCATTTCTCTACGGCTGGCCAGCATGGCTACCCCTACCCCGGCACCCTCCACAGCAACCCGCCAAAGCCCCCACCATTTGTCCTTTACCCAAATCCAAATAGCTAATGTTCTGAAAGAGCTGCAAAATCTGGACCCCTACAAATCAGCTGAGCTAGACAATCTGGACCCTCTCTTTCTAAAAGTATCTGCCGAAATTGTTGTAACCCCTATTACTAGCCTGTTCAACCTCTCTTTCGTATCGTCTGAGATTCCCAAAGATTGGAAAGCTGCCGCGGTCATCCCCCTCTTCAAAGGGGATGACACTCTAGACCCAAACTGCTACAGACCTATATCTATCCTACCCTGTCTTTCTAAGGTCTTCGAAAGCCAAGTTAACAAACAGATTACTGACCATTTCGAATCCCACCATACATTCTCCGCTATGTAATCTGGTTTCAGAGCTGGTGATGGGTGCACTTCAGCCATGCTCAAGGTTCTAAATGACATCATAACCACCATCGATAAGAGACCTTACTGTGCAGCCGTCTTCATCGACCTGGCCAAGGCTTTCGACTCTGTCAAACACAACATTATTATTGGCAGACTCGACAGCCGTGGTTTCTCAAATTATTGGCTCGCCTGGTTTACCAACTACTTCTCTGATAGAGTTCAGTGTGTCAAATCGGAGGGCCTGTTGTCTGGACCTCTGACAGTCTCTATGGGTGTGCCACAGGGTTCAATCCTCGGGCCGACTCTCTTTTCTGTATACATCAATGATGTTGCTCTTGCTGCTGGTGATTCTCTGATCCACCTCTACGTAGACGACACCATTCTGTATACTTCTGGCCCCTCCTTGGACACTGTGTTAACTAACCTCCAGACGAGCTTCAATGCCATACAACTCTCCTTCCGTGGCCTCCAACTGCTCTTAAACGCAAGTAAAACTAAATGCATGCTTTTCAATCGATCGCTGCCCGCACCTGCTCGCCCGTCCAGCATCACTACTCTGGACGGCTCTGACTTAGAATATTTGGACAACTACAAATACCTGGGTGTCTGGTTAGACTGTAAACTCTCCTTCCAGACTCACATTAAGCATCTCCAATCCAAAATTAAATCTAGAATCGGCTTCCTATATCGCAACAAAGCATCCTTCACTCATGCTGCCAAACATACCCTCTTAAAACTGACCACCCTACTGATCCTCGACTTCGGTGATGTCATCTATAAAATAGCTTCCAACACTCTATTCAACAAACTGGATGCAGTCTATCACAGTGCCATCCGTTTTGTCACCAAAGCCCCATACACTACCCACCATTATGACCTGTATCCTCTCGTTGGTTGGCCCTTGCTTTATACTCGTCGCCAAACCCACTGGCTACAGGTTATCTACAAGTCTCTGCTAGGTAAAGCCCCGCCTTAACTCAGCTCACTGGTCACCATAGCAGCACCAACCCGTAGCACGCGCACCAGCATGTATATCTCACTGGTCACCCTCAAAGTCAATTCCTCCTTTGGTCGTCTTTCCTTCTAGTTCTCTGCTGCCCATGACTGGAACGAATTGCAAAAATCTCTGAAGCTGAAGACTCACATCTCCCTCACTAGCTTTAAGCACCAGCTGTCAGAGCATTTTACAGATCACTGCACCTGTACTTAGCCTATCTGTAAACAGCCCATCTATCTACCTACCTCATCCCCATACTGGTATTTATTCATTTATTTATTTTGCTCCTTTGCACCCCAGTATCTCTACCTGCACATTCATCTTCTGCCGATCTACCATTCCAGTGTTTTAATTGCTATATTGTAATTACTTCGCCATCATGGCCTATTTATTTCCTTAACTTACCTCATTTGCACT
>NC_088412.1:46526197-46531197 GCF_034236695.1 Oncorhynchus nerka | reverse complement strand
GATGACAATAATAAGCGATGGGACGTGTGCTGTTATACAGGAGGACGCTGCAAACCCTGCAGAGATACTCTGCTCTCACAGAAACTCAACTAGCTTCCAAAGTTCAGTTTCACACAAAAAAAAAGAACAGCTGAGGGGGAAATATACTGAACAAAAAAATGAAACGCAACATGCAACAATTCCAACGATTTGATTGAGTTACAGTTCATAGAAGGAAATTGGTCCGAATGAGTTTTCCCCCACAAAAGGGTGTTATTACAGACAGTAACACTCCTCAGTTTCATCAGCTGTCTCAGGTGGCTGGTCTCAGATGATCCCGCAGGTGAAGAGGCCCGGATGTGGAGGTCCAGAGCTGGCGTGGTTACACGTGGTCTGCGGTTGAGAGGGCGGTTGGTCGTACTGCCTAATTCTCTAAAACGACGTTGGAGGCGGCTTATGGTAGAGAAATTAACATGGAATGGCCAGTTCTGGTGGACATTCCTGCAGTCTTCATGCCAATTGCACACTCCCTCAAAACTTCTGTTGCATTTTGTTGTGTTACAAAACTGCACATTTTAGATTGGCCTTTGATTGTGCCCCAGCATAAGGTGCACCTGTGTAATGATCATGCTGTTTAATCAGATTCTTGATATGCCACACCTGTCAGGTGGATTTATATCCTAACAGGGATATAAACAAATTTGTGCATTTGAACATTTGAGAGAAATAAGATGTCTGTGCGTATGGAACATTTCTGGGATCTTTTATTTTAGTTCATGAAACATGGGACCAACACTTTACATGTTGCATTTATCTTTTTGTTCAGCATAAAAAGTATTTTCTGAAATGTGTACATTTAAAAATGCCTGAAAATTAATGTGATCTTTTCACAGGATATGAAAATAGAACCATTTAAAATGAAGTGTAGGTGTATTGAATGATCTTTCATTTTGGGTTATGAAAAGAGTGCGAGAGAGAGAGAGAGAGAGAGAGAGAGAGAGAGAGAGAGAGAGAGAGAGAGAGAGAGAGGGGAGAGAGAGGGGGGAGAGAGAGAGAGTGGGAGAGAGAGAGGGGAGAGAGAGAGTGCGAGAGAGAGAGAGAGTGAGAGAGAGAGAGAGAGAGAGGGAGAGAGAGAGAGAGAGAGTGAGAGAGAGAGAGAGAGAGAGAGAGAGAGAGAGAGAGAGAGAGAGAGAGAGAGAGAGAGAGAGAGAGAGAGAGAGAGAGAGAGAGAGAGAGAGAGAGAGGGGGAGAGAGAGAGAGAGAGAGAGAGAGAGAGAGAGAGAGAGAGAGAGAGAGAGAGAGAGAGAGTGAGAGAGAGAGAGAGTGCGAGAGAGAGTGAGAGAGAGAGAGAGAGAGAGAGAGAGAGACAGAGAGAGAGCGAGAGAGAGAGAGAGAGAGACAGAGAGAGAGCGAGAGAGAGAGAGTGAGAGAGAGAGAGAGACAGAGAGAGAGAGAGAGAGAGAGAGAGAGAGAGAGAGGGGGAGAGAGAGAGTGCGAGAGAGAGAGAGAGAGAGAGAGAGAGAGAGAGGGGAGAGAGAGAGTGCGAGAGATAGAGAGAGAGAGAGAGAGAGAGAGAGAGAGAGAGAGTGAGAGAGAGAGAGAGAGAGAGAGAGAGAGAGAGAGAGAGAGAGAGAGAGAGTGCGAGAGAGAGAGAGAGAGAGAGAGAGAGAGAGAGAGAGAGTGAGAGAGAGAGAGAGAGAGAGAGAGAGTGCGAGAGAGAGAGAGAGTGAGAGAGAGAGAGAGAGAGAGAGAGAGAGAGAGAGACAGAGAGCGAGAGAGAGAGAGAGAGAGAGACAGAGAGAGAGCGAGAGAGTGCGAGAGAGAGAGAGAGACAGAGAGAGAGAGAGGGACAGAGAGAGAGAGAGAGAGAGAGAGAGAGAGAGAGAGAGAGAGAGAGAGAGAGAGAGAGAGAGAGAGAGAGGGAGAGAGAGAGAGAGAGAGGGGGAGAGAGAGAGTGCGAGAGATAGAGAGAGAGTGAGAGAGAGAGAGAGAGAGAGAGAGTGCGAGAGAGAGAGAGAGAGAGAGAGAGAGAGAGAGAGAGAGTGAGAGAGAGAGAGAGAGAGAGAGAGAGAGAGAGAGAGAGAGAGAGAGAGGGAGAGAGAGAGAGTGAGAGAGAGAGAGAGAGAGAGAGAGAGAGAGAGAGAGAGAGAGAGAGAGAGAGTGCGAGAGAGAGAGAGAGAGAGAGAGAGAGTGCGAGAGAGAGACAGAGAGAGAGAGAGAGAGAGAGAGAGAGAGAGACAGAGAGAGAGCGAGAGAGAGAGAGAGAGAGAGACAGAGAGAGAGAGAGAGAGTGCGAGAGAGAGAGAGAGACAGAGAGAGAGAGAGGGAGAGAGAGAGAGAGAGAGAGAGAGAGGGAGAGAGAGGAGTCAAAGCAAGACAGAGAATAGGGTAGCGAAATCTTCCTGAAACCAATTCTGCAGAGGTGGCACTATGATAAATATTTCACCTTGGAGATACTGTACATGAGGAACTAAATCTGAGTCTCAAATTGCACCCTGTTCCCTATGTCGTGCACTACTTTTGACCAATATGTAGGGAACGGGGTGCCATTTGGGACGCCGGCTAACTCTGCAGCAGGCAGCACAGCAGTAGTTCATTCATATATTTCCTCATTTAGACCCAGTTGTTTTGTTTTCAGCTTCAGGACCTGGTATGCTTCATTCTTTGACTTATATTTTATTAGTAGAGCTCTTTATTTAATAACGAGAGACTTTAATTAGCTCCACTCTACTGGCACTGAGACACGACTGGCACTGAATGAGAAGGGGAAAACAAAGGCTCAGAACACAACGCTCACACACTTGTGCACACACACACACACACACGGGCGTGCACCGCACATGCTTGCACGCACGCACGCGCTCACACACACACCACGAAAGCAGGCATACACATTTCCCAGTGTAACACACAAGCAGACAGACATATGCAGTTGAAGTCGGAGGTTTACATGCACTTAGGTCGGAGTCATTAAAACTCGTTTCTCAACCACTCCACAAGAATCTTGTTAACACACACTAGTTTTGGCAAGTCGGTTAGGACATCTACTTTTGACACTTGACCCATTTTAACACAGACAGTTTTGTTCCAGTGCTCTATCCCCCAAAAATACTAGTACTACTGCAGGTTGTCTGTGTGTCTGTATACTGAGTATACCACACTTCCTAATATTGAGTTGCACAACTCCCCTTTTGCCCTCAGAATAGCCTCAATTCGTCGGGGCGTGGACTCTACAAGTTGTCGAAAAGCGTTCCCAAATACCTGCCCAAGTTGACTCCAACGCTTACCGCAATCGTGTCAAATTAGCTGGTGTCCTGTGGGTGGTGGATTATTCTGTTGAAACTGTTGAGCGTGAAAAACACTGCAGCGTTGCAGTTCTTGACACATACCGGCGCGCCTGGCACCTGCTACCCCGTTCAAAAGGAACCTAAAATCTTTTGTCATTCAGCCTCTGAATGGCACACGTCCACAATCCACGTCTCAATTGTCTCAAAGCTTACAAATCCGTCTTTATCGAAGTGAATTTAACAAAGTGACATCAATAAAAGGATCATAGCTTTCACCTGGGCCAGTCTGCATCATGGAAAGAGTGGGTGTTCCTAATGTTCTGTACGCTCGGTGGACGTACGCGTCTGTCACTCACCTCTGGGTTGCCGTAGTTCGTGGAACACCACTACGTCCAGAGGGTTGTTGAGGTGTTCGGCTAGCGTAGCCACGTCGCGGCCTGTTAGCCTGTTAGCACTGTAGATCGCCTCATCCTCCAGGTCTGTCCAGTATACACGGTCCTGGAGGACAGGAGATAGATAGACTCAGTCCTCAACATACCATCAGCAGTTATTCTTCTAAGGTACACGGGGCAGAGGGACGGGAGGCTGTGCAATCGCTGGGAGTCAAGGAGAGGCTCAAGGCATATCTGCCTGCAGATAAGGGGGTCCCATTGTTGCCACAGACACATCTAAGTATGACCAGGACGTTCTAAGGCAACTCAATGACCATTTTTATGATCCAATATCATTCCAAAATCTACAGTAAAAAGTAAGTAGCCTATCACACTACGTGGAGCTCCCATGCGCTGATGAACAGTCATTGACTTCCATCAGTACATGTAATGACTTTTGCCGATACATACATCGAGTGGGGCTATACTCCGAAGCAGTCCAAATGGACCCAGACCAGATCCAGGTTTCTATTTACAACTTTTAATTACTTTCTGTCCTTTTCTCTCTCTCGCCCTCCCTTCCTCTCTTCCTCAGACCACCCCCCCTCTCTCTCTCTCTCTCCCTACTCTCTCTCTCTGACTCTCTCTCTCCTTCTCATCTAATGCCTCCTTATCAGCCTCTCCAGTGATACCATAGCAGCAGGAGCGGAGGCTGAGGTGATGGTTCCACGGTTGCTACGGCAACCCCGGATTCATCTGCAACCACGAGCGCACATGAAACGAGAGAGAGAGAGAGAGAGGCAGAAGAGGAGAGAGAGTTTGTGAGAGAGTGAGAAAGAGAGAGCGAGATAAACAGAGGGAGAGGGATAAGAGGTAGAGAGAGAGATCGACATTGAGAGATGTGGGCTAACTTACTCTGGCATGTGCTCAGGCTTAGTCCCTCGGTCTCAATTACGGTGAGGTGCAGAAATAGGTTTGTTTACAAAGCCTTGTGTTTCTAAAGGTCAGCTGGCAGCAGGAGGTCTGGTGCAGGTGGTTCCTGGGTATCTAACCTCCCTGGATTATCAATGGAGGATTATTTTATCCTTCACCTCTCCTTGTTTTTCTTTCTTTCTTTCTCTCCTTCTCCGTCCCCCTCTCTCTCTCTCTCTCTCTCTCTCTCTCTCTCTCTCTCTCTCTCTCTCTCTCTCTCTCCCTCTCTCTCTCTGTCTCTCTCTCTCTCCCTCTCTCTCTCTCCCTCTCTCCCTCTCTCTCGCTCTCTCTCTCTCTCTCTCTCTCTCTCTCTCCCCCTCTCTCTCTCTCTGTCTCTCTCTCTCTCTCTCCCCCTCTCTCTCTCTCTCTCTGTCTCTCTCTCTCTCTCGCT
>NC_088412.1:46513697-46521197 GCF_034236695.1 Oncorhynchus nerka | reverse complement strand
CACTTCTTTCACAGCCTGCTGAATGAACAAACTACACACTGATTGATGACAGAGACACGCTGACTGAGTGACTCACAACTACGTGACAAATGAGAGAGAGATAGAGAGGGGGAGGGGCTTCTTTTGTGAACACTTCCTTATTCATCACGATTCTTCATCTTATATCAACTTTTGCTCTTCATCTTCCTTCTATTATCGCTACTCACCTCCCTCTCTCTCTCTCTCTCTCTGACCTCCCTCCCTCTCTCTCTCTCTCTCTCTGACCTCCCTCTCTCTCTCTCTCTCTCTCTCTGACCTCCCTCTCTCTCTCTCTCTCTCTCTGACCTCTCTCTCTCTCTCTCTGACCTCCCTCTCTCTCTGACCTCCCTCTCTCTCTCTCTCTGACCTCCCTCTCTCTCTCTCTCTCTCTCTCTCTCTGACCTCCCTCTCTCTCTCTCTCTCTCTCTGACCTCCCTCTCTCTCTCTCTCTCTGACCTCCCTCTCTCTCTCTCTGACCTCCCTCTCTCTCTCTCTCTGACCTCTCTCTCTCTCTCTCTTTCTCTGACCTCTCTCCCTCTCTCTCTCTCTCTGATCTCCTCGTCTTCACTTCCCTCCCATTTGTCTCTGTATCAGTTCTCCTCATGTAGCGCTCCCTCCCTCCCTGCGGTGCCAGTCTTACCCAGAGTGATGCCGTTGGGCCATTCAATCCTCTCTGACACTAGTACCTGGCGGTCCACTCCGTTCATGCCAGCCTTCTCTATCTTAGCCTGGGTCCCCCAGTCAGACCAGTACATAAACCTAGGGGAGGAGAGAGACAGGGGTTAGAGAGCACGACGACAGTGCCAAGAATCATTCCATAGGATAGCTTCGCAGAGAGAGGAGAGTGGGAGAGCGAGAGACACTTCACATCCCACCTCTATCCCTGAGACAAAGTCAAACTGGGCGCATATTTCCCAGACGGCACCTCTCTCTTCATGTTGTACTTCCACGATAGAAATAGTGATACACAGACCAGAGGGGACAGTTGCGGCCTGTTACGGTGACCGTATTACCGCCACACCAGCAGTCGCATGCTTTCTCATGCAGCTATATTTATTGCTTAGTTCTTAAAATCAGCCACATTAATCCGCTGTACAACCGGTGGAGCCGACCTGGCAAAGGCAGCGCGTGAGTTCCAAGTTTGGCGAAGCTCATTTTCACCATAAAAATCCACCTTTATAATAAAGCACTCCATGCATCATCGCATTTGTAGACTTAACAGTGCCTTTGGAAAGTATTCAGGCCCTTTGACCTTTTCCACATTTTGTTACGATACAGCCTTACTCTAAAATGGATTAAATAAACATTGCTCCTCATCAATCTACACACAATAACGCATAATGACAAAGTGAAAACAGGTTTTTAGAAATACCTTATTTACATAAGTATTCAGATCCTTTGCTATGAGATTCGAAATTGAGCTGCATCCTGTTTCCATTGAACATCCTTGAGATGTTTCTACAACTTGATTAGAGTTAATCTGTGGTCAATTAAATTGATTGGACATGATTTGGAAAAGCACAAACCTGTCTATAGAAGGTCCCACAGTTGACAGTGCATGTCAGAGCAAAATCCAAGGATTGAAGTTGAAGGAATTGTTCGTAGAGCTACGAGACAGGATTGTGTCGAGGCACAGATCTGGGGAAGGGTACCAAAACATTTCTGCAGCATTCAAGGTTCCCAAGAACACAATGGCCTCCATCATTATTAAATGATAGAGCTGGCCTCCCGGCCAAACTGAGCAATCAGGGAAGAAGGGCCTGGAAGGGTCACTCTGACAGAGCTCCAGAGTCCCTCTGTGGAGATGGGAGAACCTTCCAGAAGGACAAGCATCTCTGCAGCACTCCACCAATCAGGCCTTTATGGTTGAGTGGCCAGACGGAATCCACTCCTCAGTAAAAGGCACATGACAGCCCGGAATTTGGCAAAAGGCACCTAAAGACTCTCAGACCATGAGAAGCAAGATTTTCTGGTCTGATGAAACCAAGATTGAACTCTTTGGCATGAATGCCTGGAGGAAAGATGTGGGGATGTTTTCAGTGGTAGGGACTGGGAAACTTGTCAGGATCGAGGGAAAGATGGACAGAGCAAAGTATAGTGATATTTTCTGGAAAGACCTGAAAAGACCTGACTGTGCAGCAACGCTCCTCATCCAACCTGACAGGTGTGCCAAGCTTGTAGTGTCATACCCAAGAAGACTCAAGGCTGTAATCGCTGCCAAAGGTGCTTCAACAAAGTACTGAGTAAAGGGTCTGAATACTGATGTAAATGTAATATTAAAGTAGTTTTTTTATCTATACATTTGCAAAAAAATCTAAAAACCCCATTTAACTTTGTCAACCTCTCCCTGAACGTGATTAAGACAAAGGAGATGATTGTGGACTACAGGAAAAAGAGGACTGAGCATGCCCCCATTCTCATCGACAGGGCTGCAGTGGAGCAGGTTGAGAGCTTCAAGTTCCTTGGTGTCCACATCACCAATAAACTAACATGGTCCAAGCACACCATGACAGTCATGAAGAGTGCACAACAAAACCTATTCCCCCTCCGGAGATTTGGCATGGGTCCCTAGATCCTCAAAAGGTTATACAGCTGCACCATCGAGAGCATGGTTGCATCACTGCCTGGTATGGCAACTGCTCAGCCTCTGACCGCAAGGCACTACAGAGGGTAGTGCGTACAGCCCAGCACATCACTAGGGCCAAGCTTCCTGCCATCCAGGACCTCTATACCAGGCGGTGTCAGAGGAAGGCCCTAAAAAATTGTCAAAGACTCCAGCCACCCTTAGTCTGTTCTCTCTGCTACCACACGGCAACAGAGCGCTAAGGTCCAAGAGGCTTCTAAACAGCTTCTACCCCCAAGCCATAAAACTCCTGAACATCTAGTCAAATGGCTACCCAGACTATTTGCCTAATATTTACATATAACCCAACATTTGTATCACAACTAAAGTTGCATAAATAATTGTAAGCTAAAGAGCTCAACATAAAATAGCTGCATGTGCGCACTCCCTCTGGAAATCGTTTGGGGGAAAAAATCCTTTCTATTTTATTCATCTGTGTTCAATTGTATTCTTCTTACTATAAAATAATACAAAATAACGCCACAGGTATTATAAGCCAAAGCCATCAAGATCAGGCCCTAACATAAGGACAACTCAGGAAAATGTTCTTCGTTTCTTCTGGAATAGGCTACATTTTCTTCATATCATGTGTCTTTAGACCTGCCTAAAATAAATAATGGATTTATTGTGATGGTGTAGGCTATATTACATGGATTTATTAGACTTGTTCAAATGTAGATGATCCAAAAGTCATTGGCTTTTAGGCCTATGTGTCGAAGCCATGAGATGTTTAACTTGTTTACGTTAATTAACTGTCAATTGCCGTGAGACAGGCAGTTATTTGCACGACAATCACTGGCTGATAAAGTTTTATGAACGCCACAGCCTTAGGGAGCAAACGTTCTCTTTTCTCCCTGTAGTAGGGAACCAAACCTGGATTGGGCTCATTTGCATGTGTTACATGCTCGTCTAGCTCAGTAATGTTGTGGAAAGAAGGCCTAAGGGAATAGAGTCGTCAGGCGGAGCCAGGGAGATCGGAGATGAGAGGAGCTTTAAGTGGTGAGAGAGCTGTGACGCTGCAGACTGAGGTGCTTGCAGCTACTGATGCCTACAGCTACATCTGACAGAACGTGAGGAAATGGAGGGGAGGGGAAAGGGAGGAAGGCAGGAAGGGAGAGAGGGAGGGAGGGAGGTCACAAACAAGGCGATAAGCTGAAAGGAAAGAGTAGATGGCCACCTGTTCCGGTGCTCTGACCAGATGGGCAACACATAATGAAAGAAATATAAAGCCTCATGGACACTCAACCTGTCTTACTTTCTCACCCAATCGGTCTCTCTCACAACTTTGTTTTTCTCCCTGCCTCCGCCATTCCCTCAATCACCCGTCATCTCAACAATAAATCCAACTCTACCCCACCTTACTTCTCTCCCAAGCCCCCTCCCCTCTCCTTCCAACCTCTTACCCTTGTCGGGGGTCCACAGCGATAGCACGCGGTTCGCTCAGCTCCGTGGCGATCAGGATCCTCCTCTTCTTGCCGTCTCCAGTGGCGACAGAGATGGTCTTGTCTCCGGAGTCGGTCCAGTAGATGTTCTTGTGAACCCAGTCTACTGCCAAGCCCTCTGGAGAGGTTAGAGCTGTCTCGATCAGAGTCACCTGCTCCGACAAATCACTGGCCTTGTTGATGTATGCACTGGGGAGACAGAGAAGACGAGGTTTTCATGGCGTTACTATAACACATACTTATAAAGACACATGGATAGTATATTAAGACATTTAGAAAGAGGGAGAGAACACACACAATTAACTTCTGACCCTTCCAGGTGTCAGGGTCAATATCAAACCACTCTGTAATACAAAAACAATGTATCTGATACATTACATTGAACAAAACCAAAAGTCTGATACAAGAGCTTAACTGAGTCAAAAAGCTAAGGTATCCATCTGATAGGCTGTTCTCAACATGGCAGTTATGCCCCTGATAGGCTGTTGACACCATAATGAGCGGACTCGTCTGGCCAGTAATAACTCTGATAGGCTGTTGTCACCATGAGCAGGGACTCTCCTGGCCAGTAATAACTCTGATAGGCTGTTGTCACCATGAGGAGGGACTCATCTGGCCAGTAATAACTCTGATAGGCTGTTGTCACCATGAGGAGGGACTCATCTGGCCAGTAATAACTCTGATAGGCTGTTGTCACCATGAGCAGGGACTCTCCTGGCCAGTAATAACTCTGATAGGCTGTTGACACCATAATGAGCGGACTCGTCTGGCCAGTAATAACTCTGATAGGCTGTTGTCACCATGAGGAGGGACTCTCCTGGCCAGTAATAACTCTGATAGGCTGTTGTCACCATGAGGAGGGACTCATCTGGCCAGTAATAACTCTGATAGGCTGTTGTCACCATGAGGAGGGACTCTCCTGGCCAGTAATAACTCTGATAGGCTGTTGTCACCATGAGGAGGGACTCATCTGGCCAGTAATAACTCTGATAGGCTGTTGTCACCATGAGGAGGGACTCATCTGGCCAGTAATAACTCTAATAGGCTGTTGTCACCATGAGGAGGGACTCATCTGGCCAGTAATAACTCTAATAGGCTGTTGTCACCATGAGGAGGGACTCATCTGGCCAGTAATAACTCTGATAGGCTGTTGTCACCATGAGGAGGGACTCATCTGGCCAGTAATAACTCTAATAGGCTGTTGTCACCATGAGGAGGGACTCTCCTGGCCAGTAATAACTCTGATAGGCTGTTGTCACCATGAGGAGGGACTCATCTGGCCAGTAATAACTCTAATAGGCTGTTGTCACCATGAGGAGGGACTCTCCTGGCCAGTAATAACTCTGATAGGCTGTTGTCACCATGAGGAGGGACTCATCTGGCCAGTAATAACTCTAATAGGCTGTTGTCACCATGAGGAGGGACTCTCCTGGCCAGTAATAACTCTGATAGGCTGTTGTCACCATGAGGAGGGATTCATCTGGCCAGTAATAACTCTAATAGGCTGTTGTCACCATGAGGAGGGACTCTCCTGGCCAGTAATAACTCTGATAGGCTGTTGTCACCATGAGGAGGGACTCATCTGGCCAGTAATAACTCTAATAGGCTGTTGTCACCATGAGGAGGGACTCTCCTGGCCAGTAATAACTCTAATAGGCTGTTGTCACCATGAGGAGGGACTCATCTGGCCAGTAATAACTCTAATAGGCTGTTGTCACCATGAGGAGGGACTCATCTGGCCAGTAATAACTCTAATAGGCTGTTGTCACCATGAGGAGGGACTCTCCTGGCCAGTAATAACTCTGATAGGCTGTTGTCACCATGAGGAGGGACTCATCTGGCCAGTAATAACTCTAATAGGCTGTTGTCACCATGAGGAGGGACTCTCTGGCCAGTAATAACTCTAATAGGCTGTTGTCACCATGAGGAGGGACTCATCTGGCCAGTAATAACTCTAATAGGCTGTTGTCACCATGAGGAGGGACTCTCCTGGCCAGTAATAACTCTGATAGGCTGTTGTCACCATGAGGAGGGACTCATCTGGCCAGTAATAACTCTAATAGGCTGTTGTCACCATGAGGAGGGACTCTCCTGGCCAGTAATAACTCTAATAGGCTGTTGTCACCATGAGGAGGGACTCATCTGGCCAGTAATAACTCTAATAGGCTGTTGTCACCATGAGGAGGGACTCATCTGGCCAGTAATAACTCTAATAGGCTGTTGTCACCATGAGGAGGGACTCTCCTGGCCAGTAATAACTCTGATAGGCTGTTGTCACTAGACTTGGGTGGTGTACAATATACCATTATACACATAATGGTTTTTAATACCGTCAAAACTATCTGAATATGTGTAGCTACTTTTAAAAATATTACCTGCAGTCAACTTGTGCAATAAGTTGGGAGATATAGCAGATTGCGTTCCTCATTTCAACTGTCACGTTATTTAAAATGATGAAGTTTATCGGAAATTTGTGCACATTCATTGTTTCATAACTTCATTCGCTGAATGGTTTGCATTTGATTGTTAGTGTATATCTATTCCCCATTTCATATACCACCAGTAGTGCATTTGCCGTTAATCATTTCTAATCCATGATGTTTGTTACTTTGGTTACGGTAATTATTCGAATGCATTCAACATTATTATTCCAGTCTTCCGGTTTTCATTGTCTGAGTGGACAAATTGTTTGCAGAGTATGTTCAAATCAAATCAAATTGTATTGGTCACATACACATGGTTAGCAGATGTTAATGCGAGTGTAGCGAAATGCTTGTGCTTCTAGTTCCAACAGTGCAGTAATATCTAACGAGTTATCTAAACATTTCCCAACAACAACCTAATACACACAAATCTAAAGGGGTGAATGAGAATATGTACATATAAATATATGGATGAGCGATGGCCGAGCGGCATAGGCAAGATGCAGTAGATCGTATAAAATACAGTATATACATGTGATATGAGTAATGTAACAATTTAAATGTGCCATTATTTAAAGTGGAATTGTTTAAAGTGACTAGTGATCTATTTATTAAAGTGTCCAGTGAATGGGTCTCAACTAAGCGGCTGTAGCCGATTCATTAGGGCCGATTTCAAGTTTTCATAACAATCGGTAATCGCCGATTATGGCCGATTACATTGCACTCCACGAGGAGACTGCGTGGCAGGCTGACCACCTGTTACGCGAGCGCAGCAAGGAGCCAAGGTAAGTTGCTAGCTAGCATTAAACTTATCTTATAAAAAACAATCAATCTTAACATAATCACTAGCTAACTACACATGGTTGATGATATTACTAGTTTAACTAGCTTGTTAACATATCATAGAATCACAGCCTACTTCGCCAAACGGGGGATGATTTAACAAAAGCACATTTGCGTCAGGGTATATGCAGCAGTTTGGGCCGCCTGGCTC
>NC_088412.1:46458697-46508697 GCF_034236695.1 Oncorhynchus nerka | reverse complement strand
CAACACAGGGGTTTCTCTGCATTGGTCACATGAGAGTCTCCTAACCAAGTACACATATGGTGTTACTCACATGTCCTCAACCTTTTGCTAACTGACACCACTGGGGTTGTTGTGGCAAATGAATCCCTTTTCTCACTACTGAATGACATTGCAGTGTTCATTCGAGATTCCTACAAGCGCATGAAGCTGTGGGGGGGAAACCAATGAAGACAGGAGACACAGACGGCTTGATGTAATTGGTGAAACACGCTGGTGGGCCAAAGACGAGGCCCCGAGGAAAGTATTTGGAAGCTTTGCAAAGCCTGACCGTGCACTTCACATGGATGTGGTCATCACTATGGAAAGAATTGAAAAGGTTGTGACCATAAAACCTGCCATCCGAAGCAAGGCCCAAGGTTACAAGGATGCTCTCCTAAAGGGTACAAGGATGCTCTCCTAAAGGGTACAAGGATGCTCTCCTAAAGGGTACAAGGATGCTCTCCTAAAGGGTACAAGGATGCTCTCCCAAAGTATGAAACCATACTCACAGCTGAGGTTTTTCTCAGCATTTTTGAGCAGACGTCCCCTCTCTCTAAATACTTTCAAACAAGTGGCATGGATATCGTAACAGCACTTGGTGACGGGAACGGAGGATAACCTGAGAAAGTCCCGAGACTTTGACGGTGTGAAGAGGGCAGCAGACAACTTTGTAGAGTGGGCCAATGGCATTCTGGAGGAGCAGCAGGACTGTGACCCCGGAGCTCAGACTGCTCTCTCAGAGAAGAGAACAACAACAAAAAGAAGAGAAAACCAGGTGAAGAAGAAGAAGAAGACGAGCCCATTGCTAATGTAGACATGGATTACAAAATCAAGATCTACAATGTGGTACTGGACACTGTTGTTGAAAGTATTCACCTCCGTTAATGCAGCAAATGCAGTGCTGTATACAGATGTCTCCTGCATGAATCTGAAGCATTTTCCTTAGATCAGGGAAAAGGGCCTCCCAAAGACGGCCATGAAGGAGCTCAGCAAACGCTTACTGGAATGTGATGAACTAATCGCACTGTTGAGGCATTGCAGGCTGAATTGATCAGCCTTGTACAACGGTGGGAATGACTGAAACAGTCGGCATTGGAGAAGTACAACACCAGGGCCCCCGCCGCCAGTGATGAACCAGGGAAAGGCTTTGAGGATCCGGATGAAAGTGTGCGAGTTGGTGAGCAGAAGTTGTTCCACGTGTAAAAACTGCCCGATATGCTGCTATCTTCTCCCGTCTCAGTACAACCTCCCTCACCCTATCCATCTCTCAGGTGTCTTGTGAGAGGACCTTCTCCACCCGGAAATTCGTGAGGAACCACCTAAGAACCTCCCTCACCCAAGTGAACCTTGAAGCGTTCCTTTCGATGTCAACAGAGAAGGAGACTCTTATGGAACTTGACAAAGATGATATCATTGACAAGATGGCAGAGAGCAGTGAGTTACTGCGTCGCCTACTGGTTCACTAGTGGTAATTACTTCCTGGTTCCTCTGAAGTAGCTACGCTATGACTCTTCCTTAACTAACAGGCTGACAAGGGTGAGAGAACATTTGCTGTGAGTTAAAGCTTTTCTACAGAGGCATGTTTTTTGGACATTTGTATTATACTTGCAGTTATGTAGCCAATGTTCAATTTCATTGACTCAGTGTTTAGATGTGTTTATTTGTGTGCTGTTTGCTTTAATGGAAACCAGTGAGTGAACATTGTAATCTACATTTTATTTGTAGAGGAGTGCCTTTTAAACTTTTGTATTATACTTACTTACATTGCTGAAGCTTATGTTCAAGTTCAGTGAATGTGTGGCGTTTTTTTGATACTTTTGACATGCTTGATGCTTGAATATAAAGATAATCATTTGAACATTTGAGCTAACTCTGTATATCTCAGTCTCTTTTTAAAAAGTGTAGGCTAATTGTTTTGTGTCTAGCCTTGTACATTTGTATGTGCTATGATTGGTGTATTCCTAGTGAGTTTTTGAGGGTGCACCCATAGCAATAGCACCTTGAAAACTCAGTGTTCAGATAGGCTACTTGTTGGTCAGTCCCAAATGTTTGTATTTTGTAATGTGGATAACTTTCTTCCCAGATGAACATAGTGCCCAAATTAATAACTAGTTTGGTACCCGTTACATCAACAAATAGGGTTAGCCTACAAAATTAGCAGTCTGGTGATTTGCGTTAACAGGGCGGCCTGGGATGGAGTCAAATTCCCAGCCTGAATTATTGTTTCAGTCCGCCTCTGGGTTTGTCTATATATGGAAAATACACGTTTAAAATTTTTGACCAACCAATTGGTCGAAAGAACAGACCACTTTCGGTCGACCTAGATTTTTTGGGGTCAGGGACAGCCCTACCCTGTGCACAAAGCGGAGTCCTTCCAGAAATGATTTGTCGAGATCGGTGTGGAAGAACTAGACTGGCCTGCAATGAGCCCTGACCTCAACTCCATCGAAAACCGTTGGGATGAATTGGAAAGACGACAGCGAGCCAGGCCTAATCGCACAACATCAGTGCCCGACCTCACTAATGCTCTTGTGGCTGAATGTTCCAACATCTAGTGGAAAGCCTTCCCAGAAGAGTGGAGGTTGTTATAGCAGCAAAGGGGGACCAACTCCATATTAATGAGCATGATTTAGGAATGAGATGTTTGACGAGCAGATGTCCACATACTGTTGGTCATGTAGTGTACCTCTGATAGGTTGTTGTCACTATGAGGGGGGACTATCCTGGCCAGTAAAACCTCTGATAGGCTCTTGTCACCGTGGGGGAGGGACTGTACTGGCCAGTAATACCCAGACAGGGACACTTTAACCTGACACACCTTCAACAACTTCTGCCCTCCTCCTGCAGATGTAGGATCTTAATTTGAGCAAATTTGCTACAGCAGGAAAAAAATCCTGCAGCAACAGGAAATGTGAATAGATAAATATGGATTATAAATAAGGGACATTTTTGTTGGGGTTGATACATTTTTTGTAAGGGGAAAACAAAAATTCTAAGTGGAAATTACAAACTTCAGAAGCCATTTTAAAACTCAAATACACTATAAGTTTTACATTTCCTGCATTGCAGGAACGTTCTCATGCAAATTGATGATCAAATTAAGATCCAACATCAGTACTTCCTACAGAAAACAGCTGTTCGGATGGGCCTGTCTCCTTTGATCAGCAGACGAAAACAGCCAGCCACTCTTCTTGTCTGACTTGTCTGAGTAACAGCAATGAGACGAGCTGAGAGGAGACAGAGCAGCTTCACTGCGGAACATTACACCTCCACTACCTGGCTAGGCCTGTAGGAGCGAGTTTGTATTACCGGGACGCAATGTCACAATTTACACCCTAACACAACAAGGGAGTAAAAGCTGGGAGAGTAGAACCCGAGGAGGACGGTGCTGAATAAGTAAACGGGAGAGCGGTGTAAGACTTAGGAGCAGGATGAGATAGAGACTGATGAGATACACATGGGGAAGAACACGAGAGAGAGAGAGAGAGAGAGAGAGAGAGAGAGAGAGAGAGAGAGAGAGAGAGAGAGAGAGAGAGGAGAGAGAGAGAGAGGGAGAGAGAGAGAGAGAGAGAGAGAGAGAGAGAGAGAGAGAGAGAGAGGGATGGAGGGAGAGAGAGAGAGAGAGAGAGGGAGAGAGAGAGAGGGAGAGAGAGAGAGAGAGAGAGAGAGAGAGAGGGAGAGAGAGGGAGAGGGAGAGAGAGGAGAGAGAGAGAGAGAGGGAGAGAGGGAGAGAGAGAGAGGGAGAGAGAGAGACAGAGAGAGAGAGAGAGAGAGAGGGAGGGAGAGAGAGAGACAGAGAGAGAGAGAGACGGAGAGAGACAGAGAGAGACAGAGAGAGAGAGAGAGAGAGAGAGACAGAGAGAGACAGAGAGAGACAGAGAGAGAGACGGAGAGAGACAGAGAGAGACAGAGAGAGACAGAGAGAGACAGAGAGAGACAGAGAGAGAGAGAGACGGATGGGGACAGACAGGGGAGGTAGATTGTCTCGTTAATTAGCTGTGCTATTGTTTATTTATTTATTTATTTATTGTTGATCTCAGATGTAATAGTCCCAGCAGGGCTGCATCGACTGCATAGACCGCCACCACGCTAATCACTATTAATTAGAGATAGAATAATGAGGGAGGACGATAACACTGGCTCACCACAGACACACCTCAGCACTCCGCCCCAAAGAACCAATCTCGCGTAATAAGTTACGACTGGTACACAACAGGGGAACTTATAATATCCGTAGCTTCCCAGTGGGTATCGAGCTGCGTGGGCGGTGGCTAACATTAGCACGGCAGGGATTGGTACACAACACTGCAATTTCAGACCAGAGTGTGGAAAAGTGTATAGGAATGATACTCATACAATAATACTACAGCATGTGCACTTGATGTGGCACTCCAAAAGGAGGTGTATAGGTACTTTGCACTGGTGCTAATGTGCTACTTCTGAAGTGGATTACATAAAGGCTACATATACATTCCAAATGAGTGTATTTGTGTCCTCTCTCCTTCTCAGGCCCTGGGGTGTGTGTGGGTGCGTGAGTGTGTGTGATGAGTAATGGGGCGATTATTCAGGCTGAGGAATTAGAGGCAGCATATGGTCCGACCGAGATGATTTACTGCCCCTCCCTCCTTCCCACTACCTGGCAAGCTTAGAGTTACACCAACAGATACAGGAAGGGATGGTGGCAAGCTTGTCACACACACACACACACACACACACACGCACGCACGCACACACACACACACACACACACACACACGCGCACACACACACACGCACGCACGCACGCACACGCACGCACGCACACGCACACACGCACACACACGCACACACACACACACACACACACACACACACACACACACACACACACACACACACACACCAGTGTGTGTTTCTGGCTATATGTGTGAAGGACAAACAGCCCCATCTATACACTATCCGTCTCTCCATTCCAGGTCTACTTCAGGCATCAGCGTCATCAACAAGAGAGATTTGAGGAGCGGTGGATGGGAAAGAAGCAAGTGCGGAGGAAGAGCCGGACGGTTTCTTCCACCTCACTCTGAATGTTCTGGCAATCAGCACATTGTTTACTCTGACAGAAATAGAAGCTAGTCCGCGTACTGCATGCTCGTACGTATGTCCAGAGTAGTTTTCTTTTGCACACTAATGAGGCACTCTCAATGCAAATAGGCCTGGATGGGTAGAGCTGTGACTCATGAGCCCGCAACTATCTGTACACGTAGGGAGTAGTGGTGTGGGTAGCAAGTTTTAAGTTCCTCGGCATACACATCACAGACAAACTGAATTGGTCCACTCACACTGACAGCGTCGTGAAGAAGGCGCAGCAGCGCCTCTTCAACCTCAGGAGGCTGAAGAAATTCGGCTTGTCACCAAAAGCACTCACAAACTTCTACAGATGCACAATCGAGAGCATCCTGGCGGGCTGTATCACCGCCTGGTACGGCAACTGCTCCGCCCTCAACCGTAAGGCTCTCCAGAGGGTAGTGAGGTCTGCACAACGCATCACCGGGGGCAAACTACCTGCCCTCCAGGACACCTACACCACCCGATGTTACAGGAAGGCCATAAAGATCATCAAGGACATCAACCACCCGAACCACTGCCTGTTCACCCCGCTATCATCCAGAAGGCGAGGTCAGTACAGGTGCATCAAAGCTGGGACCGAGAGACTGAAAAACAGCTTCTATCTCAAGGCCATCAGACTGTTAAACAGCCACCACTAACATTGAGTGGCTGCTGCCAACACACTGTCATTGACACTGACCCAACTCCAGCCACTTTAATAATGGGAATTGATGGGAAATGATGTAAATATATCACTAGCCACTTTAAACAATGCTACCTTATATAATGTTACTTAACCTACATTATTCATCTCATATGCATATGTATATACTGTACTCTAGATCATCGACTGCATTCTTATGTCACTAGCCACTTTAACTATGCCACTTTGTTTACTTTGTCTACATACTCATCTCATATGTATATACTGTACTCGATACCATCTACTGTATGCTGCTCTGTACCATCACTCATTCATATATCCTTATGTACATATTCCTTATCCCCTTACACTGTGTACAAGACAGTAGTTTTGGAATTGTTAGTTAGATTACTTGTTGGTTATCACTGCATTGTCGGAACTAGAAGCACAAGCATTTCGCTACACTCGCATTAACATCTGCTAACCATGTGTATGTGACAAATAAAATTTGATTTGATTTGATTTGTGGTGCAGCCTTCAGTAGCCATCAGCGTACACACTCAGTCAGTCAAGAGAGGAGAGAGAGGAGAGAGTAGAGAGACGTGCAAGGCCACTCTGTAATGTCAGGCCGATAAGCGCCCTCTCATTTGATTCACACAGACAGCAGATGGATAAAAGCTTCGAGTGAGTGTACTTAATATTGGATTGTGCACTGTGTGTGTGTGTGTGTGTGTGTGTGTGTGTGTGTGTGTGTGTGTATGTGTGTGTGTGTGCGTTACCTGTAGATCTTGCGGTGGTAGAGGTCACACCAGTACATCTTGTTGGTGGTGACATCCACATCCAGGGCCACAGCGTTCTTCAGCGTGGGGACCACCTGGGTGTAGTCTTTCTTCACTAGGTCAATACGACGGATCTCGTGGCGGTTGGTGAACATCAGGTACGGGCTCGTCCCTGGGAGACAACAGAGAGGCATTACCACGACGGAGAAGAAGAAGCGCCTGAGACGGAACAGGGCTCGTCCCTGGGAGACAACAGAGAGGCGCAAGCATGATGAAAACACTGACCGAACCGAGGCAGTACCACGACGGAGAAGAAGAAGCGCCCGAGACGGAACAGGAGACGGAAAACAACCATGAGAACGTCACCGCGACGAGAACATCGGTAGAGAGGGTTAAGTCCCCAGTCAAGAGGGACCTGAAGACTCTCTGCTTGCCTTGGTACTAAGCATGAAGGCATGGATTGAGGGTTGGGCCCTGAGGCCGACCAGTATCCTGTCTAGGGGGTGCACTTGTACGTCAATTTGCCTCATGCTACGGAAACAGGTGATAGGATGTGTGCCGTTCTAGCCGTTCTGGCAAAGGCCAAAATTTGAATGATGTGAAACAGGTTAAACAGGTAGAGAAGACCGCGGTTTGTTGTCACACTTTTTATTTGTGTGTATTTCTCAGCACCAGTATATCTTACAAGAGATGATTGCCTTAGATTTTGGGGGAAACTGATTTGCAGGAACAAATTACCATGTGTCGTTAACCAAATCCAGGACAAGCTTTTTCTGAAAATGAGCAGCTGATTATTTGGTTTGAACCTAAACTTAGAATGTACACTCGCACCAAAGAGAACGACACCCCTGAACCATACTGCCTGAACCTAACAAAAAGCCAAAGTTCAGTTTGTTCGCCATGCCTGGAGGAGAAGGAAAAATGGGAAAATGGCATTTGCACAGATTTGAGAAAACAGTCGCTTTCAAACTAGGGGTTTCGTGGCTAATTGAGGTAAGACAGCACTTCTGTTCATAGATTATTCATGTATGAACGACACATTGACACATCCAGCCTAAACTTACTTAGGCGCCAAAGTTCCGTCTTTAAGATGATAGTTACCTTATGCCTTGACCTAGGAACTCAGAATATAGGTCTCCGTTTCCCCTTTTCAACAAACATAATTGTTCACGGATACTGCCATAATTGTCTCTTCAACACCCCCTCTTCCTTCCTGTCTCTGTCTATCTCAGGACAGAAAGAGAGAATGTGGTCCATGAATCACCAGACAGTGGCGTGCTATTCTATTCCTGATACTACAGATCCCCAAAACCATGTATTTTCCTGGGGTGGTGTGTGTGTGCTCCTGTTTGTACGTCTTCTACCCACGGCATATTTCTCAGCAAAGTGAACGAGCATGACTAATGTTTCTCGAATAATTCCCACATGGACACACGGAGCCCGGGTTATTTTCCTGGGGTGGTGTGTGTGTGCTCCTGTTTGTACGTCTTCTACCCATGGCATATTTCTCAGCAAAGTGAACGAGCATGACTAATGTTTTTCCGAATAATTCCCACATGGACACACGGAGCCCGGGTTATTTTCCTGGGGTGGTGTGTGTGTGCTCCTGTTTGTACGTCTTCTACCCACGGCATATTTCTCAGCAAAGTGAACGAGCATGACTAATGTTTCTCGAATAATTCCCACATGGACACACGGAGCCCGGGTTATTTTCCTGGGGTGGTGTGTGTGTGCTCCTGTTTGTACGTCTTCTACCCACGGCATATTTCTCAGCAAAGTGAACGAGCATGACTAATGTTTTTCGAATAATTCCCACATGGACACACGGAGCCCGGGTTATTTTCCTGGGGTGGTGTGTGTGTGCTCCTGTTTGTACGTCTTCTACCCACGGCATATTTCTCAGCAAAGTGAACGAGCATGACTAATGTTTTTCGAATAATTCCCACATGGACACACGGAGCCCGGGTTATTTTCCTGGGGTGGTGTGTGTGTGCTCCTGTTTGTACGTCTTCTACCCACGGCATATTTCGCAGCAAAGTGAACGAGCATGACTAATGTTTTTCGAATAATTCCCACATGGACACACGGAGCCCGGGTTATTTTCCTGGGGTGGTGTGTGTGTGCTCCTGTTTGAATGTCTTCTACCCACGGCATACGTCTACCCAAAGCAGAGGGAAAGAGCATGACTCATGTTTTTAAATAATTCCCACACGGAAAG
Source organism: Oncorhynchus nerka (assembly GCF_034236695.1). Taxonomy (NCBI): domain Eukaryota; kingdom Metazoa; phylum Chordata; class Actinopteri; order Salmoniformes; family Salmonidae; genus Oncorhynchus; species Oncorhynchus nerka. The sequence continues at coordinate 46,499,954 of NC_088412.1, read as the reverse complement.
AGGCCGGCCTTACCTTTGATTTGACCTCCAATACAACGGCACGCACGCCCTGAATCACGATGCACGCACAAACACACACGGTAACAGTAAACACACATACACACACACACACATCCTTGGCACTCAACCCAAAAATAAAAAATGATTGCCCAGCACTGGGCGCAAACTCGTGATGCTCGGAGCCGAATCGTTCTGCTCAGACCACATCGCTACTGCAGTTCACAATGCAAGCCATGAGTATACTGATGATACCTGACGGTAATAGCACGTCATTTTTTATTATTTGGTTTGAAACTTTTCCCAAAACGTTGAGTTGCTTCTATTTTAACCCTGTAACCACGCAGAATTAACCCTGTAACCACACGGAATTAATGCATCAAAAAATAGATGTCCATCCATAATATGTCAACATTCGGGATGCCCCCAGGTGGTAAGAGTAGGCAACAACACATATGCCACGCTGACCCTCAACACGGGGGCCCCTTCTATGGCACGTTATTTAAGCGTCAGCCATTGTTGCCATTAATGCTAGTAAGTGCTAGTTTGGCCACCAGATGGCATCTTTTTTAATATTGACTGTACTAGAGAATTTTAGTATATGGGACTGATTTGAAGAAATGTAGCTTAATTAATTTGATTAATACTATGGTGTTTCTATTCCAAGAAAAACGAAAAACAAAACCCTCAGGGTTTCCGTCAGGAAAATATGGCGCTGTACAACGTGACCGAGTACTTTTTCCACCACTGTACTTAAGTACATTTAAAATCTGAGTAGTATTTCACTGGGTTACTTTCAATTTTACTTGAGTCATTTGATAATAATGTATCGTTACTTTTATGTATGTATGACAATTGAATACTTTTTCCACCTCTGCCGGTCGGGGGTAGGCTACTGCCGGTCGGGGGTAGGCTACTGCCGGTCGGGGGTAGGCTACTGTACTAAGAGCAAAATAATCCTAATATTTCCACACCCTAATTGTAGGCTAACCAATACCCAAACGGAGATTCAGTGAAATAAAAGTCTCAGGGCAGCGCGAAATGGTGCTGAAATAGTTGCCCACATGTCATTCAGTGATATTTATTCCCATAGTAATTCATTACGAAAGAAAAAAAAGTATCAAAATACTAAAATACTACTTAAACAGGACTCTTAAAGCACTTAATTTAAATGTTAATGACATTTTTTGATCACAGAAACAATGAGAAAATATGGAAAAATAAATAAATAATGAAATGTTATATAAAGCAGCCCGTGCAATCATCTGCCAGAGAGTAGCCCCAATCGGCCCGAGACCCAAGTAATACATTTAGGCCAGATAACTCACACCTGGAATCGGCCCGAGCATCATCAAGAGATATGTTGGACCTTATGTCAGAGAGGTGTTTTTGGGACCACATCGTGTCTATTGTCCTGCTAAAAGCCCAAGGCCTCCAGGGCCAACAGAGAAGTTCCTTACTTTTCCCCCCTTCCTTCCATTTATTCCCACAGTAATTCGTTATGGTTTGCATTACAAATGGGGGAATAAACTGGGTCAAGACACCAGCACAGTAAGTAGACCTTTATGTCGTAAAATAAAGGTTAAATAAAAACATAAGACCTACAACAATTTCAACAGCACATTACTCAACAATATATCTAAATATATATATTTTTATATCTCTACATGTAGGTCTCCTGATTTAAACCTGATCGAACTTGTTTCAACTCAAATGTAGTTGAAATAATTGCCTGGCATGAATTGTGACTCCATCTCGTTCCTCGCTCTCTTCAACTCCGCTAATGTCGCCTGACGCTATGCCAAGGACGTGACTCTCCTTCAATAATAACATTTAGAGGATTGGAGGATTCTAAATTAATATCGAAGACGCGTTTTTTCGTTAGGGCAAATCTGACCTGTGAGAATATCTAAGGGGCTTTTATGTCATTATAATGCAGGGCTAATAATAAATAATAATCCCTTTGTTTAAAAAATAACAATATTTTGGAGATGATTTTGTTTCAAATAACCAAAAGTGAAGGGAAAAAGGCCATTCTTGAACATGGGGTGAGACATTCTTACTAATTTGTAAATAAAGCCAGTTATTTAGAATTGATTTATTTCTGTTTTTAGAGGGAGAGAAACCAAAAGCCCGCCGTGCCTATTCTTTTTGAAAATCGTCAGTCCACATGTCAAGTGAAATTCCCCCATTGTATTTACCCAAGTTCTCTCTTAACTCACCAACAGTTCTTGTTGTTGTTGCCTGATGCAGGACGATGATAACGCCTCCTTTAATAGCCACAGTTTAGACGACCGATAGATCAGAGTTCTAACTCCCCCTTGTGATAGTGTGGTGTAATGACAGAATGCCACCGTCTACCACAAACGGTCACGGCATAAACTTATAACTTTTAAAGAAATAACCACTGTAAGTTTGCGGACGACATGAGGATGATAATGAGACAGCCTATAGGGTGGGAGGTCAGTGACCTGGCAGCTGATCATGGACAACAGAACGATATGAGGAGGATGATGAGACAGCCTATAGGGTGGGAGGTCAGTGACCTGGCAGCTGATCATGGACAACAGAACGACATGAGGAGGATGATGAGACAGCCTATAGGGTGGGAGGTCAGTGACCTGGCAGCTGATCATGGACAACAGAACGATATGAGGAGGATGATGAGACAGCCTATAGGGTGGGAGGTCAGTGACCTGGCAGCTGATCATGGACAACAGAACGACATGAGGAGGATGATGAGACAGCCTATAGGGTGGGAGGTCAGTGACCTGGCAGCTGATCATGGACAACAGAACGATATGAGGAGGATGATGAGACAGCCTATAGGGTGGGAGGTCAGTGACCTGGCAGCTGATCATGGACAACAGAACGATATGAGGAGGATGATGAGACAGCCTATAGGGTGGGAGGTCAGTGACCTGGCAGCTGATCATGGACAACAGAACGATATGAGGAGGATGATGAGACAGCCTATAGGGTGGGAGGTCAGTGACCTGGCAGCTGATCATGGACAACAGAACGACATGAGGAGGATGATGAGACAGCCTATAGGGTGGGAGGTCAGTGACCTGGCAGCTGATCATGGACAACAGAACGATATGAGGAGGATGATGAGACAGCCTATAGGGTGGGAGGTCAGTGACCTGGCAGCTGATCATGGACAACAGAACGATATGAGGAGGATGATGAGACAGCCTATAGGGTGGGAGGTCAGTGACCTGGCAGCTGATCATGGACAACAGAACGACATGAGGAGGATGATGAGACAGCCTATAGGGTGGGAGGTCAGTGACCTGGCAGCTGATCATGGACAACAGAACGATATGAGGAGGATGATGAGACAGCCTATAGGGTGGGAGGTCAGTGACCTGGCAGCTGATCATGGACAACAGAACGACATGAGGAGGATGATGAGACAGCCTATAGGGTGGGAGGTCAGTGACCTGGCAGCTGATCATGGACAACAGAACGACATGAGGAGGATGATGAGACAGCCTATAGGGTGGGAGGTCAGTGACCTGGCAGCTGATCATGGACAACAGAACGACATGAGGAGGATGATGAGACAGCCTATAGGGTGGGAGGTCAGTGACCTGGCAGCTGATCATGGACAACAGAAAACGTAGGGCCGAGAACAACTCCAACACCATCAGTAGACCTTCCCTGCAGTCAATGACCAAAGGTGCCTTCTTTGACCTCATGGGTGGAATGTTATTCATATTTATCCAAATTAAAAACAGACTCAATCCGGTGTTTCTGTTATATTTCAGTCTTCTGTGATGTTTATAAAGTGTAACATTGGGATGCAAACTTAAAATGTAATACATTTCAACTTTATATCCGACATGGTACAAGGTGTCTTCTTTTTTTAAGCCCATAGCCATGTGTGTGAGGTGTATACTTTTGTTTCATTAAGACTACCAAGAATCACTGTGTGACCCTGATTTAGCCCACTGCAGTAAAACGTTTGACGTTTGTCAACGACATGGCGGCGGTAGGCCTGATCACCGATGACGATGAGACAGCCTATAGGGAGGAGGTCAGAGACCTGGCATTGTGGTGCCAGGACAACAACCTCTCCCTCAACGATGAGACAGCCTATAGGGAGGAGGTCAGAGACCTGGCAGTGTGGTGCCAGGACAACAACCTCTCCCTCAACGATGAGACAGCCTATAGGGAGGAGGTCAGAGACCTGGCATTGTGGTGCCAGGACAACAACCTCTCCCTCAACGATGAGACAGCCTATAGGGAGGAGGTCAGAGACCTGGCAGTGTGGTGCCAGGACAACAACCTCTCCCTCAACGATGAGACAGCCTATAGGGAGGAGGTCAGAGACCTGGCAGTGTGGTGCCAGGACAACCTCTCTCTCAACGATGAGACAGCCTATAGGGAGGAGGTCAGAGACCTGGCATTGTGGTGCCAGGACAACCTCTCTCTCAACGATGAGACAGCCTATAGGGAGGAGGTCAGAGACCTGGCATTGTGGTGCCAGGACAACCTCTCTCTCAACGATGAGACAGCCTATAGGGAGGAGGTCAGAGACCTGGCATTGTGGTGCCAGGACAACAACCTCTCGCTCAACGTCAGCAAGACTACAGGAAACAGAGGGCCGCGCACGCCCCCAATCACATTGTAGGGGCTGTAGTGGAGCGGGTTGAGAGCTTCAAGTTCCTCGGTGTCCACATCACTAAGGATCTATCGTGGTCCAAACACACCAACACAGTCGTGAAGAGGGCACGACAACATCTCTTCCCCCTCAGGAGGCTGAAAAGATTTGAACTTCTACCCCCAAGCCATAAGACTGCAAAATAGTTAACCAAACAGCTTTTCATATCTTCACATACGCTGTTGCTACTGTCTGTCACTAGTGATATGTGCATATCTTCACATACGCTGTTGCTACTGTCTGTCACTAGTGATATGTGCATATCTTCACATACGCTGTTGCTACTGTCTGTCACTAGTGATATGTGCATATCTTCACATATGCTGTTGCTACTGTCTGTCACTAGTGATATGTGCATATCTTCACATACGCTGTTGCTACTGTCTGTCACTAGTGATATGTGCATATCTTCACATACGCTGTTGCTACTGTCTGTCACTAGTGATATGTGCATATCTTCACATACGCTGTTGCTACTGTCTGTCACTAGTGATATGTGCATATCTTCACATACGCTGTTGCTACTGTCTGTCACTAGTGATATGTGCATATCTTCCACTGCACATCGACCCGGTACTGGTACCCCTTGTATATAGCTGAGCTATCGTTAATCATTGTGTATCTATTAGTACTTTTATCATCGCGTGTTTCACTTTTCTATTATTTCCCTCTTCTCTTTCTCTCAGCATTATTGGGAAGAGCCCGTAAGTAAGCTTTTCATAGTTTATCCACAACTGACGTTTACGAGTAAAAGGATTTAATACAATTTGATATGAGGTGAGGGTCATAGAGACACTGTTCTCAACATGTAGCCCAGTAAGCCCACACCCTTCAAGAGCGGTTCTCTCTCCAACCTCCTCAGAGAATCACCATCTCAAGTATCTGTTCTCTGTGTCTACATGGTGGGAGGGCGAGAGAGAGAGAGGATGAGTGAGAGAGAGAAAGATGATAGAGAGAGACAGTGTGAGAAAGAGAGTGAAAGAGAGCAAGCGTTAATTGGAGAGAGAGCGAGAAGTAAGGAAGGGAGAAAGAGAGTGAGAAAGAGGCAGATATATAGGGGAGAGAGAGAGAGAGAGAGAGAGAGAGAGAGAGAGAGAGAGAGAGAAAAGACAGGCAGTCAGGTGTTAACTAGCCCATGGTCTGGGTGAATGTGTTTTAAAATGGCCCTGAACTGACAGTGATGGACAGGAATGAGCTGAGAGTGATGGATGGAGCCTCATCTCTCCCTCCCTCCCATCTCCCTCGCACTCTTTTCCACCGTCTCCCCTCATCCCTCCTCATCCCGGAGACAATCAAGACAAAGTCGGGGCACTTGTTCCATCAGGCCAGGGCGCTCTGAGTTGGCTGCATGTATTGAACCAGGACAGACACAGATACGTCCATACACAAGCATACAGAAACACACGCACGCAGACACACAACCCCGCCACGCCTGGATGCTTTTCTCAGTCCCACAGGCCACAGCGCGGGGAGCAAATATTTTCATCTTCACTGCGAGTTTAGGATTCAATCATCTTCCCTGTCTGCTGGATTTGTACCCATCAATTTCAGCTGCTCTCCCACTAGGGAGGAGGGAGAGCGAGAGAGAGAGAGAGAGAGAGAGCGAGAGAGAGACGGAAGACCGACAGACAGAGAATGAGTGGCAGCATGCATAGGGAGGGAGAGACAAAGAGAGACGTAAACAGAGAGTGAGTGATTGGTAAAGAAAAGACGTTGACAGACAGAGAGAGGGAAATCAAGAAAGAGAGCGGGAGAGATAATGAAAGAGAGAGTTGTCCTGCTGCCTCTGTCAACATAGCCCCCAGCCCCCTCATTCCCATCCCTGTTGTCACAGTGATAGATAAATCCTCCATAAAACTCCTGCTTCAACATCAGCATGCTCCCAGGGCCCGGACCGGTGATGTCATCAAAGAGAGCCATCCTGCGGGGTAGCTGCTCTCTGATCCCTGAGCTACTACAGAGTCAGCCCCTCCGTGTGCGTGTGTTTCTGTGCGTGTGATGACAGGACAGTCCACATGCATTTTAAATCTGCCATAACTCAGCCCTGCCCTGCAGCCAATTAAGATAAGCTTTGAAAATGATAAGGCTGGGCAGATATGAAGCCGGGTCTGGGGAATCGATTTGACGTACAACACAGTTAGTTACTGTTATTGTTAACACAGAGGGTGACGGAACGGGAGGGGAAGGATGAAAATATGACTATTCTGAGTTGTTGGTTGATGTTTAGTGACAGGAGGTCTAAGTGGGTGTATATATTCTCTCTTGGATCGTTAGATTAATGCAGATTAATGCAGATTGATTAATAAAGTCGTCCGCCTAGGCCAGAGTAGCTTGGAGAAAACAAGAGTTTAGCAATACATAACAAAGGTTGAGACATCATATTCCCTGTATTAGTGAGACTACAATTTACGTTAAAAACAGTAGTCTGTCGTACTCATGTGAAAATTCCCCTCTTTGCATTCTCTGCTAAATCCACAAGAAAACTGCAGAATTTCCCTTGTCTTGTCAGACCAAAGTTACTATGTCAAACTAATGTGAGCTGTCTATGTATTTCCCTCCAACACATGCAAAAACATGTAAAGAGTTTAATTCCAAAACACTATATGTGATACGTTTCAGGAAACTAGGCGTATGTTGCGCTTCACTACATAAACACAATTTTTCTATTTTTATCAAAATTTTTTTTTTTTTTTTGTCAGAAATGCCTTATGGAACATGTGAACTTTCATGTGCCTTAAGAAAAGTAGTATCTGTAAATCTGTAAATACTCAAATCTAATTGATAAATTACGAGCCTAGTTGGTTTCAGGAACCTTCCGCTAGCCATGATTGGCTGAGATAATGGACGGGCTGGACATTCCCAAGAGATGAGTTCAGATTGGTTTGCCATGTAGCTAGCTTCTGTCTTTTAACATCAAATAAAATCAAACTTGATTTGACACACGTGCCGAATACAATAAGCATACTGTGAAATGCTTCCTTACAAGCCCTCAATCAACAGTGCAAAAAGAGTTAAGAAAATATTTATCAAATAAACTAAAGTAAAAAAATAAATATAAATAATAATAATATTAATTAAAAATATAAAATAATAAAAAGTAACCCAATAAAATAACAACAACGAGGCTATATACAGGGGGTACCTGCACCTAGTCAATGTGTGGGGATACAGGTTAGTTGAGGTAATTTGTACATCTAGGTAGGGGTGAAGTGACTATGCATAGATAATAAACAGCGAGTAGCAGTAGTGTACAAAACAAATGGTGGGGGGGGTCAATGTAAATAGTTCGTTAGCCATTTGATTAAGTGTTCAGTAGTCTTATGGCTTGGGAGTAGAAGCTGTTAAGGAGCCTTTTGGTCCTAGACCTGGTGCCTCAGTACCGCTTGCCGTGCGGTAGCAGAGAAAACAGTACATGACTTGGGTGACTGGAGTCTCTTACAATTGTTAGGGCCTTCCTTTGACAACACCTGGTATATAGGTCCTGGATAGCAGGAAGCTTGGCCCCAGTGATGTACTGGGCCATATGCACTACCCTCTGTAGCGTCTTACGGTCAGATGCCGAGCAGTTGCCATACCTTTTCAGTCTCCTGAGGGGGAAAAGGTGTTGTCGTGCCCTGTTCACGACTGTCTTGGTATGTTTGGACCATGATAGTTTGTTGGTGATGTGGACACCAAGGAACTTGAAACTCTCGACCCGCTCCACTACAGCTCCGTCGATGTTAATGGGGGCCTGTTCGGCCTGCCTTTTCCTGTAGTCCACGATCAGCTCCTTTGTCTTGCTCACATTGAGGGAGAGATTGTTGTCCTGGTACCACACTGCCAGATCTCTGACCTCCTCCCTATAGGCTGTCTCATCGATGTCGGTGATCAGGCCTACCACTGTTATGTCGCCAGCAAACTTAATGATGGTGTTGGAGTCGTGTTTGGCCACGTGGTCATAGGTGAACAGTGAGTACAGGAGGGGAATGAGTACACACCCCTCAGGGGCCCCAGTGTTGAGGATCAGTGGGGCAGATGTGTTGTTACCAACCCTTACCACCTGGGGGTGGCCAATCGGGAAGTCCAGGATCCAGTTACAGAGGGAGGTGTTTAGTTCCAGGGTCCTTAGCTTAGTGATGAGCTTTGTGGGCACTATGGTGTTGAACGCTGAGCTGTAGTCAATGAACAGCACTCTCACATAGGTGTTCATTTTGTCCAGGTGGGAAAGGGCAGTGTGGAGTGTGATTGAGACTGCGTCATCTGTGGATCTGTTGGAGCGCTATGCGAATTGGAGTGGGTCTAGGGTATCTGGGATGATGGTGTTGATGTGAGCCATGACCAGCCTTTCAAAGCACTTCATGGCTACAGATGTGAGTGCTACGGGTCTGTAGTCATTTAGGTAGGTTGCCTTTGTGTTCTTAGGCAGAGGGACTATGGAGGTCTGTTTGAAACATGTAGGTATTAAAAATGTCAGTGATGACACTTGCCTGTTGGTCTGCGCATGCTTTGAGTATACGTCCTGATATTCCATTTGGTCCAACGGCATTGTGAATGTTGACCTGTTTAAAGGTCTTGATCACATTGGCTACCGAGAGCGTTATCACACAGTTGTCCAGAACAACTGCTGCTCTCGTGAATGATTGACTGTTGCTTGCCTCGAAACGAGCATAAAAGGCATTTAGCTCGTCTGGTAGGCTCTTGTCACTGGGCAGCTCGCGTCTGGGTTTCCCTTTGTTGTCAGTAATAGTTGCCAAGTCCTGCCACATCCGGCGAGTCAGAGCTGGTGTAGTAGGATACAATCTTAATCCTGTATTGATGCTTTGCTTGTTTGATGGTTCGTCTGAGGGCATAGAGGGATTCCTTATAAGCTTCCGGATTAGTGACCCGCTCATTGAAAGCGGCAGCTCTAGTCTTTAGCTCGATGCAGAAGTTGCCTGTAAATCCATGGCTTCTGGTTGGGATATGAACGTATGTTCACTGTGGGGACAGAGTCGTCAATGCACATATTGATGAAACCAATGACTGAGGTGGTATACTCCTCAATGCCATTGGATGAATCCCGGAACATATCAGTATGTGGTAACAAAACAGTCCTGTATCGTAGCATCCGCGTCATCTGATCACTTCCGTATTGAGCGAGTCACTGTTACCCCGTGCTTTAGTTTTAGTGCCAGCATCGGTCTGTGGTGGTAAATAGACAGTACGAATAATATAGATGAGAACTCTCCTGGTAGATACTGTGGTCTACAGCTTATCATAAGGTACGAGCAATAGCCCAGGTGAGCAATACCTCAAGACTTCTTTAATATTAGACATTGCACACTAGCTTTTATTGACAAATTGACACACACCCCCGCCCCTCATCTTACCAGACGTAGCTTCTCGGTGCATGGAAAATGCCGCCAACTCTATATTATCTGTGTCGGTAAAACACAAGATATTACAGTTTTTAATGTCCCGTTGGTAGGTTAAACTTGATCGAATGTCATCAATTTTATTTTCCAATTATTGCACGTTGGCCAATAGAACGGATGGCAGTGGGAGTTCCAGTTCGAGGTGAGTAATCGCTGTTCTGATGTCCAGAAGTAATTTTCGGCCATAAGAGACGGTAGCAGCAACATTATGTACAAAATAAGTTTAAAAGAAAGTTACAAACAAATTTAAATAAAGAAAAGAAATAGCACAGCTGGCTAGGAGCACGTAAAACGTCAGCCATCCTCTCCAACGCCATCTTGAGCTGCTTCATTTGTGTAGGTAAGCCTTTCTAAAGCAGCTTTTCTTTAAAGATAATACAAAGAAGCACAAAAGTGTTGCTAAGGCTCTCCACTTTCTGGAGAATGGAGTTTTGAAATTAGTAGAATGCCAGGTGGAAGAAGAGTATGCTAGCTAAGGAAATTCAGGTGTTTGATTGCAAATGCGGAGGGAGCCGAAAAGAAAACACAGAAGGCTGTTGGAAGAATTACCTATCTCCGGATTACATCTTCAAACTAAGGGAAACCATGGCATCCGTGACAGAGAGGGAGAAGTGTTCCTCCATGTATACGTGTAACAGTATACCTAGCTACATTTTCAGAAATGATACGTTTCTAATTTTGTCAGACAGTCATTTTCAATGCAAAGCCAACGAAGTGTCACGACTCCCGCCGAAGTTGGTCCCTCTCCTTGTTCGGACGGCGTTCGGTGGTCGAAGTCAACGACATTCTAGCCATCGCTGATCCTCTTTTCATTTTCCTTTGGTTTTGTCTTGTCTTGTATCACACCTGTGCTGGCCCATCCGGATCCCTCTTTGGCATTCATAGTGGAGGTGGACGCATCCGAGGCTGGGATAGGAGCTGTGCTCTCTCAGCACTCAGGTACGCCATCGAAGCTCCGCCCCTGTGTCTTCTTTTCGAAGAAGCTCAGCCCGGCGGAGTGAAACTATGACGTGGGGGACCGGGAGTTGTTGGCTGTCGTCAAGGTCTTGAAGGTTTGGAGACATTGGCTTAAGGGGGCTAGACACCCTTTTCTCATCTGGACTGACTACCGCAATCTGGAGTACATCCGGGTAGCGGGGAGACTGAACCCTTGCTAGGCAAGGTGGGCCATGTTTTTCATCCGTTTTGTGTTTACCCTTTCTTACAGACCAGGCTCCCAGAACGCGAAGGCAGACGCATTGTCCCGGCTGTATGACACAGAGGAGCGGCCCATGGATCCCACTCCCATACTCCCCGCCTCCTGCATGGTAGTTGCCGGTAGTGTGGGAGCTGGACACAGACATTGAGCAGGCGTTCCGTGCAGAGCCTGCTCCCGTCCAGTGTCCCGCTGGGCGTCTGTACGTCCCGTCTGCTGTCCGTGACCGGTTGATCTATTGGGCCCACACGTCACCCTCCTCTGGTCATCCTGGGATCGGTCGGACAGTGCGCTGTTTGAGCGGGAGGTACTGGTGGCCTACCTTGGTTAAGGATGTGAGAGTTTATGTTTGGTCCTACTCGGTGTGAGCCCAGTGTAAGGCTCCTAGGCATTTGCCCAGAGGTAAGCTACACCCCTTAACCGTTCCACAGCAACCTTGGTTGCACCTGTCGGTGGATTTTCTTACTGATCTTCCACTCTCACAGGGTAACACCGCGATCCTGGTCGTTGTGGATCGTTTCTCTAAGTCCTGTCATCTCCTCCCTCTGCCTGGTCTCCCTACGACCCTAGACTGCGGAGGCCTTGTTTACACAGATCTTCCGGCACTACGGGGTGCCTGAGGATATAGTGTCTGATCGAGGTCCCCAGTTCACGTCTCGGGTCTGGAAGGCGTTCATGGAACGTCTGGGGGTCTCAATCAGCCTTACTTCAGGTTTTCACCCGAGAGTAATGGGCAGGTGGAGAGAGTTAACCAGGATGTGGGCAGGTTTCTACAGTCATATTGCCAGGACCGGCTGGAGGAGTGGGCGTAGTTCGTGCCCTGGGCCGAGATGGCACAGAACTCGCTCCGCCACTCCTCTACTTACATGTCTCCCTCCCAGTTCGTACTGGGGAACCAGCCGGTTCTGGCGCCTTGGCATCAGGATCAGACTGAGGTTCCTGCAGTGGACGACTGGTTCAGGCGCGCGGAGGAGAGATGGGAAGCCGTCCGTGTCCACCTTCAATTGTCACGACTTCCGCCATAGTTGGTCCCTTTCCTTGTTCGGGCGGCGGTCGAAGTATACAAATTAAGAAATGTCAGATTGGAGAGGATTGTCACATTTTCGTATTGACTCAAAAGAAACGTGCTATTTCACTACTGAATCACACTTTGTTAGTTTTTTTTCCTTTTCTTTTTCATTTATGTTTAATATAATTTTTGATGTGTCCATTTTATTTAAATGAATGTTACTGTTGTCTTAGGCCTATAAGGCCCCATGTGAAAAGGGGTTTCTGTTTGTTACTGTTGTCTTAGGCCTATAAGGCCCCATGTGAAAAGGGGTTTCTGTTTGTTACTGTTGTCTTAGGCCTATAAGGCCCCATGTGAAAAGGGGTTTCTGTTTGTTACTGTTGTCTTAGGCCTATAAGGCCCCATGTGAAAAGGGGTTTCTGTTTGTTACTGTTGTCTTAGGCCTATAAGGCCCCAATGTGAAAAGGGGTTTCTGTTTGTTACTGTTGTCTTAGGCCTATAAGGCCCAATGTGAAAAGGGGTTTCTGTTTGTTACTGTTGTCTTAGGCCTATAAGGCCCCATGTGAAAAGGGGTTTCTGTTTGTTACTGTTGTCTTAGGCCTATAAGGCCCAATGTGAAAAGAGGTTTCTGTTTGTTACTGTTGTCTTAGGCCTATAAGGCCCCTGTTTGTTACTGTTGTCTTGATAAATGGGGTTTCTGTTTGTTACTGTTGTCTTAGGCCTATAAGGCCCCATGTGAAAAGGGGTTTCTGTTTGTTACTGTTGTCTTAGGCCTATAAGGCCCCATGTGAAAAGGGGTTTCTGTTTGTTACTGTTGTCTTAGGCCTATAAGGCCCCATGTGAAAAGGGGTTTCTGTTTGTTACTGTTGTCTTAGGCCTATAAGGCCCCATGTGAAAAGGGGTTTCTGTTTGTTACTGTTGTCTTAGGCCTATAAGGCCCCATGTGAAAAGGGGTTTCTGTTTGTTACTGTTGTCTTAGGCCTATAAGGCCCCATGTGAAAAGGGGTTTCTGTTTGTTACTGTTGTCTTAGGCCTATAAGGCCCCATGTGAAAAGGGGTTTATGTTTGTTACTGTTGTCTTAGGCCTATAAGGCCCAATGTGAAAAGGGGTTTCTGTTTGTTACTGTTGTCTTAGGCCTATAAGGCCCCATGTGAAAAGGGGTTTCTGTTTGTTACTGTTGTCTTAGGCCTATAAGGCCCCATGTGAAAAGGGGTTTCTGTTTGTTACTGTTGTCTTAGGCCTATAAGGCCCCATGTGAAAAGGGGTTTCTGTTTGTTACTGTTGTCTTAGGCCTATAAGGCCCCATGTGAAAAGGGGTTTCTGTTTGTTACTGTTGTCTTAGGCCTATAAGGCCCCATGTGAAAAGGGGTTTCTGTTTGTTACTGTTGTCTTAGGCCTATAAGGCCCCATGTGAAAAGGGGTTTCTGTTTGTTACTGTTGTCTTAGGCCTATAAGGCCCCATGTGAAAAGGGGTTTCTGTTTGTTACTGTTGTCTTAGGCCTATAAGGCCCCATGTGAAAAGGGGTTTCTGTTTGTTACTGTTGTCTTAGGCCTATAAGGCCCCATGTGACTGTTGTCTTAGGCCTATAAAAGGGGTTTCTGTTTGTTACTGTTGTCTTAGGCCTATAAGGCCCCATGTGAAAAGGGGTTTATGTTTGTTACTGTTGTCTTAGGCCTATAAGGCCCAATGTGAAAAGGGGTTTCTGTTTGTTACTGTTGTCTTACTGGCCTATAAGGCCCCATGTGAAAAGGGGTTTCTGTTTGTTACTGTTGTCTTAGGCCTATAAGGCCCCATGTGAAAAGGGGTTTCTGTTTGTTACTGTTGTCTTAGGCCTATAAGGCCCCATGTGAAAAGGGGTTTCTGTTTGTTACTGTTGTCTTAGGCCTATAAGGCCCCATGTGAAAAGGGGTTTCTGTTTGTTACTGTTGTCTTAGGCCTATAAGGCCCCATGTGAAAAGGGGTTTCTGTTTGTTACTGTTGTCTTAGGCCTATAAGGCCCAATGTGAAAAGGGGTTTCTGTTTCTTCACTTGTTTACATGGATATGCTTCTTGATAAAATCCTATTTGAAACAAGCCATTACACTTTGTTATTATCATGGCATTTCATTATTCTTATTCAGGTTATAAATATTAAATCTACAAATGAAGAAATGCCAGGTTGGAGGGGGATCTGTCGCATTGAGTCAAAATAAAGATATATGCAACTAATTATGACAAATGTTAAGAAAATGTTGAGCAATGTAATAAAGAAACGACTTTTCAAATCAGTTCCGTTACTATATATTATATTACTAAATATTAGTCTAGTATACAAATTAAGAAATGTCAGATTGGAGAGTAAGTTCCGATACACGTTATGTTGGCTAACAAGCTGTTATGCTACGCTATCCTTACGAACCGCTTAGCATTACAGCAGTATGCACAGGTATGTCAGCTAGTTACATAACGTTAGCTGGCTACTAATACATCGAACATTGCCAGGCTAACTATCCGCTATCTAACTAACTACCCACATTTTATTGACTTTATTATTCACATCATTCTTAGCTAAGTGTGGCTGGCTATTTACTCAGATCTGGCTATTTACTCAGATTTCAGAGCACAGAATATCTGATATACAAACGCTCAACACCCGTTGAATATGGCCGATGTCAGTAAACGTCTGCAAAAATAAAAACTTTATTAAATTGTTTCCAGCTGCACAGTTACAGTCACCAATGCTCTCCACAACATGAAAACAGTCTAATCAGCTCTGCTAGGGCGTGGAAAACGGTCAGAGTGAGGTGTTCTTTCATTTGTGTCTGGAAATAGCTGGCAAAGCTAGACAAAGTTAGCCAGTTAGCTTGGGTGCTTGGCTGCCGTTGAACGCTGGGATCAGTCCTACTCCTCAGCCAGTGGCATAGCGCGCTCTGAACGCTCCTAGAGCGAAATGCTCTGAACGCTGGGACCAGTCCTACTCCTCAGCCAGTGGCATAGCGCGCTCTGAACGCTCCGAAATGCTCTGAACGCTGGGACCAGTCCTACTCCTCAGCCAGTGGCATAGCGCGCTCTGAACGCTCCTAGAGCGAAATGCTCTGAACGCTGGGACCAGTCCTACTCCTCAGCCAGTGGCATAGCGCGCTCTGAACGCTCCGAAATGCTCTGAACGCTGGGACCAGTCCTACTCCTCAGCCAGTGGCATAGCGCGCTCTGAACGCTCCGAGAGCGAAATGCTCTGAACGCTGGGACCAGTCCTACTCCTCAGCCAGTGGCATAGCGCGCTCTGAACGCTCCGAGAGCGAAATGCTCTGAATTTAAGAACGGACAATCTGACAGTATTTGAACTGGCTAGCCAGCAAACTTAACATTAGCTAACGAGAGGAGAGAGAGCGAGATAATTTTACCCTTTTGTACTTTAACTATTCGTTACACGTTGGAACTTTTGTGAGTGTAACGTTTACAGTTTACAGTTTTGTATCGTTGATTTCACTTTTGTTTATTATCTATTCCACTTGCTTTGGCAATGCAAACTTATTTTTCACATGCCAATAAAGCCCATTGAATTGAATTGAGAGGGGGGGGGTTAAACAGTAGGGAGGCATCCAGGCATTGGATCTTCATCCTCTGACCTGTCCATATGACTGTTGCTTTCCTGTTTATCGTTTCCCCTCTCTTCCTCTTCTATATCTCTCTTTTTGTCCTCTTCTCTCTGATCCTACTCTTTCCCCCTGCCTCGCCTATCTCTCTGCGTCTCTGTATTTTTCTCCTCGGTCTCTCCCTTAGTCTCTTTCCTCTCTCTCACTATGCTCCCTTCCTCCCTCCATTGAAATATATAACAGTGCAGTGTCCTTCCGAGCATCTGTTAAGACAAGCAGCAATGTCCTCCGGCTCTGTCTCGTATGGCCGTGCCTCTGCTCAGCTCAGCCCCAGTCTGTCATAATGAGACTAGAACAGAGGCTATAGAGCAGACACAGACACCAGGACTGGATGGGCTCAATCACAAACAGTGCTCTCTAAAGTGCTAGTCTGACATGGATCTAATGGATTATACATGAAAATAATTGATTTCTCTCCCTCCTCCCTCTCCAGGAGCGATCAGCTAATTATGAAGGGGAAAAAACTGCACACCTCAGTGTTTATGAAAATAGAGTACATATGGATTTAACTGTTTGCATGATGTGGATTGGGCTGTGAAACAGACGGTTTGTGATGTAGAGAATGCTGCAGTACAATTGCCGACACAGGCACACACGAATGCACAAAGGCAACAGTGAGCGCCAATCAGTTATGTCATTAACTGTTAGCGAGTGATACTGCACCCAGAGTTAACAAAATAACAATACATTGAAACTATTGTGGTGAAATGACTTGTGGGAATCAACTTGCCGAGTTGTACTTGTAGGAGAACTGGAGAGAGCTGTTCAGCTCATAACAACGAACGAAACATGTGAACCCAACATGACACCAACCTGGGAGTCGTAGTTTTAATTAGCCAACACACTGTTCGTACAGAGTCATATGGGATACTTTTGTCTAAATCAATATGTGTGGTAGCTAAGATTAAAACGGGCAAAACACTTCAGAAAGTAAGTCAAATACGTATTCTTGTAACAGTTTCTCTATCCAGCCTCCAAGGGACTTCTGACGCATTTCCAGTGAGCAGTAAAACATTTCAAAGTGTTGGAATAAAAATCTGTAGTAATGGGCCAATGTCCTTGAATCAGTGTTTGGATGAAGGGTAATAATGGTATAGAGTTCCCTGAACACGGCTTTGTACCTTCAGGCCAGAACACAAATAAAGCCTGAAGTTTCCAGCTCCGTGTGATGTGCTCAACGACATCGTCACTTCAGCTGTCAGCTCCTGTAAATGTACTAAACCTAACACAGTGGAATGTGAGCGTGCGTTATCTGTAAATTGGTGTGAGCGTGTGCATCGTTGAGAACGCATGAGGTCGTGTGTGTGTGTGTGTGTGTGTGTGTCTGTTGATGTGTGAGTGTGTGTGTGTCTGTTGATGTGTGTGTGTGTGTGTCTGTTGATGTGTGTGTGTGTGTGTGTCTGTTGATGTGTGTGTGTGTGTGTGTGTGTGTGTGTGTGTGTGTGTGTGTGTGTGTGTGTGTGTGTGTGTGTGTGTCTGTTGATGTGTGTGTGTGTGTGTGTGCGCGGGCGGCAGGTTTTTCTCCACAACTTCATTATTACCACGACACTTTGTTATTATCGGTAGCATTTCATTGTTATTATTCAAAGTTACTACCTCTAAATATTAGTCTAGTATACAAATGAAGAAATGTCAGATTGGAGAGGATTGTCACAATTTCGTATTGACTCAAAAGAAACGTGCTATTTCACTACTGAATCACACTTTGTTAGTTGTTTTTCCTTTTCTTTTTAATTTATGTTTAATATAATTTTTGATGTGTCCATTTTATTTAAATGAATGTTACTGTTGTCTTAGGCCTATAAGGCCCAATGTGAAAAGGGGTTTCTGTTTGTTACTGTTGTCTTAGGCCTATAAGGCCCAATGTGAAAAGGGGTTTCTGTTTGTTACTGTTGTCTTAGGCCTATAAGGCCCAATGTGAAAAGGGGTTTCTGTTTGTTACTGTTGTCTTAGGCCTATAAGGCCCAATGTGAAAAGGGGTTTCTGTTTGTTACTGTTGTCTTAGGCCTGAAAATAAGGCCCCATGTGAAAAGGGGTTTCTGTTTGTTACTGTTGTCTTAGGCCTATAAGGCCCAATGTGAAAAGGGGTTTCTGTTTGTTACTGTTGTCTTAGGCCTATAAGGCCCAATGTGAAAAGGGGTTTCTGTTTGTTACTGTTGTCTTAGGCCTATAAGGCCCAATGTGAAAAGGGGTTTCTGTTTGTTACTGTTGTCTTAGGCCTATAAGGCCCAATGTGAAAAGGGGTTTCTGTTTGTTACTGTTGTCTTAGGCCTATAAGGCCCCATGTGAAAAGGGGTTTCTGTTTGTTACTGTTGTCTTAGGCCTATAAGGCCCCAATGTGAAAAGGGGTTTCTGTTTGTTACTGTTGTCTTAGGCCTATAAGGCCCCATGTGCCTATAAAAGGGTTTCTGTTTGTTATGTGAAAAGGGGTTTCTGTTTGTTTGTCTTAGGCCTATAAGGCCCAATGTGAAAAGGGGTTTCTGTTTGTTACTGTTGTCTTAGGCTTATAAGGCCCCATGTGAAAAGGGGTTTCTGTTTGTTACTGTTGTCTTAGGCCTATAAGGCCCCATGTGAAAAGGGGTTTCTGTTTGTTACTGTTGTCTTAGGCCTATAAGGCCCCATGTGAAAAGGGGTTTCTGTTTGTTACTGTTGTCTTAGGCCTATAAGGCCCAATGTGAAAAGGGGTTTCTGTTTGTTACTGTTGTCTTAGGCCTATAAGGCCCAATGTGAAAAGGGGTTTCTGTTTGTTACTGTTGTCTTAGGCCTATAAGGCCCCATGTGAAAAGGGGTTTCTGTTTGTTACTGTTGTCTTAGGCCTATAAGGCCCAATGTGAAAAGGGGTTTCTGTTTGTTACTGTTGTCTTAGGCCTATAAGGCCCCATGTGAAAAGGGGTTTCTGGGGTTTCTGTTTGTTACTGTTGTCTTAGGCCTATAAGGCCCATGTGAAAAGGGGTTTCTGTTTGTTACTGTTGTCTTAGGCTTATAAGGCCCCGTGTGAAAAGGGGTTTCTGTTTGTTACTGTTGTCTTAGGCCTATAAGGCCCAATGTGAAAAGGGGTTTCTGTTTGTTACTGTTGTCTTAGGCCTATAAGGCCCCATGTGAAAAGGGGTTTCTGTTTGTTACTGTTGTCTTAGGCCTATAAGGCCCAATGTGAAAAGGGGTTTCTGTTTGTTACTGTTGTCTTAGGCCTATAAGGCCCAATGTGAAAAGGGGTTTCTGTTTGTTACTGTTGTCTTAGGCCTATAAGGCCCCATGTGAAAAGGGGTTTCTGTTTGTTACTGTTGTCTTAGGCCTATAAGGCCCCATGTGAAAAGGGGTTTCTGTTTGTTACTGTTGTCTTAGGCCTATAAGGCCCCATGTGAAAAGGGGTTTCTGTTTCTTCACTTGTTTACATGGATATGTTTCTAATACAAACCTATTTGAAACAAGCCATTACACTTTGTTATCACTTTGTAAATATTACATCTGCAAATGAAGAAATCCCAGGTTGGATCTGTCGCATTGAGTCAAAAGAAAGATATATGCAGCCCACCAGGTGTTCAAACTTCCCAAATTCTCCCATGTCACCCCTCTCCCCTGCACACTCCTCTGGCTTCCAGTCGAAGCTCTCATCCACTACAAGACCATGGTACTTGGCTACGGAGCAGCAAGAGGAACTTCCCCCTCCTTACCTTCAGGCTCTGCAGAAAAACCCTACACCCTAATTGTGCACTAATTGGAAGTCGCTCTGGAAAAGAGCATCTGCTAAATTACTAAAATGTCAATATAAAAATGTATATGCTTACCGTGTCTTTGTCTGTTGCCTTTTCCACATGTGAAAATATTAAGTCCGATGGGTTTTCTCCCACTTTTCCCCTAAATATTCGTAGCGATCATTCGATGGCGAGAGGACGCCGTAATGAGAGAAATAATGTAGCCTAAACTACTGAAAAAAGGCCTTTTATCAGATTAAATCTTGACAGGAGCGTTTGATTCTCAATAAAGAGATGTCCAGACATGCTCCTTTAGGAAACTTTCTGAATGGACATACTCTATAGCCCGATAGAGAGAATCTGCGAACTCACAACTCCGTAAAATGACCCGTCAATCAAAGCCACCAGAGTATGTCAGAGACAAGAGCAAATATTTATATTTTCCTTAAAACGTATAAAAAAAAACCTAGGCCACATTAGGCTTTCCGAAAGTAGGTTAGATGAATTGATGAGGAAAGTACAGTATGAAGAGGAGTGCGACAGCTATGCGAGAGTAGGATAATGAAATTGACAATCGTTAAAATAGAAACAAATACACGCAACATGCCCATAGCCTTTTTTTCACTGTTGATTAGTCTATAAATATACAAGAAAGTCCACACATCAAACTATTTCTTCCCCCCTGAAGCGCTTCTACAACCCCGCACATCAGACGGTTGAGCAGCTGGAGCATCAAACGACAGTTGGAAAGAGGAGATGTAGAACGTTCAATCGACAGACTAAGTTAACGAAACAATCGCTTATGATCATTAGTCAACACTCCTGCTATTAGATCAAGTTTATCTACGTTAATAACGTTAATCCCTCCCCAAAAATAATTATCCTAAAATGAATGTGTGCCCATTTAAACGGTTTTGACGGTTGGTTCATTTTCATGACGGCCTTCATCCATAACCGTCAATTACACGGGTATTCAATTACCGCCACAGCCCTACCAGGAACTATTACAATAATACACAGACACACACACACCGACACACTGTCCCCCTCCCTTCCGCTCTAATAATAAACGGCCCGAGCTTTCTGAGTATGTGCTCACTCTAACAGTAATAAAGATGTGCTCTGATGGAAGGTAATCAATGGCATTTTCCACGCCACTTAGAGCAAAGCCGAGCCCGTTCCCGCTTAAGCCCCCTCATTACCATGTAATGATCCAACCTAAGAATGATTGATGCTAATCACAAACCATGTATTTCTCTACAGTCTGAGTCTGAGAGAGGGCCCAAAGTTAAGACCAGGGCATTGGTTGCTATTCATGGCCAGGCTAGTGTGTTTACCGTGGGGCACGGTGAGGGACAATGCCAGGCTGTGTCCTACAGTGCCCTGACAGGCCCCCCATAGCAAGGGAGAGACACGGAGGGAATGGTTCTCTTTTAATTACCGCCCAGAGAAGCAAAGGCAAATATTTGCCTTTTCCGACCGCCCTGCATACGAAGAAAGTCCTTTCATATTGGACAGGCTGAGAACAGACGGTGATGTTGCTGAGATGTGTGTGTGTGTGTGTTTGTGTGCATATGCAAGCTTGTGCGCGTGTATGTGTGTCCATGTCTCTTCTGTGGTTGCCGGGGACATTATGGGCTGTCTCACTCACCCACGGCCTTGCAGGTTTTGGTGCTGGGGTCCATCTCATAGCCCTCGTAACATTCACACTTGTAGTCTCCTTTGTAGTTGACGCAGATCTGGCCGCAGGCGTCAGGGTTCTCACACTCGTCTATGTCTGAGGAGGGATATCAGAAGCGCATCAATTACACTGGACACACTCTGTCTCTACTAAGACAGGATGGACAGCAGGAGAGAGAGAGATATCTGGGCCATTTACTCTAAGTAGCTACCGACTGGAATGAGAGAGCATGAGAAGAGAAGGAAATGTGTGGGAGATTGAGAGAGCAATTTTCAGAGAGCGCAATCATTGATAAGGCTTGGCTGAGAGGGACATATTGTATGGGACTCTACCTCCACAGGTCTTCTTGTCCATTAGTTTGTATCCAGCGGGACAGTCACACTGATAGCCGATCCTCCGGTCTCTGCAGACGTGAGAGCAGCCTCCATTGTTGTCTGCGCACTCATTCACACCTAGAAAGAGATGGATGAAGGGAGAAATAGAGGCAGGGGAGTCAAACATAAATAAAACAACCAAGATATTGGCCTATATGTGTGTGGGTGTGTGTCTGAGGTTGCCTCTAGGGGAATGTGCTGCTATCAGACACCTGGAACCGTTCCAGAATGCACTGGGGCAGGGCTCAGAAGGGGGTGGTTTAGCACCAGATGCCCCTCGCTAATCTGATTTCCTTTGGGGAGCAGGTTTCCTCCCCTTATCCCTCTATCCATTCCGGCTCCTCCTCCCCTTATCCATTCATCCCTCCTCCTATCCCTCTATCTAGCCCTCCTATCCCTCTATCCATCCCTCCTCCTTACCTTCCTCTATCCATCCCTCCTCCTTACCTTCCTCTATTCATCCCTCCTCTTATCCCTTTATCCATCCCTCCTCCTATCCCTTTATCCATCCCTCCTCCTTACCTTCCTCTATCCATCCCTCCTCCAATCCCTTTATCCATCCCTCCTCCTTACCTTCCTCTATCCATCCCTTTATCCATCGCTCCTCCTTACCTTCCTCTATCCATCCCTCCTCCTATCCCTTTATCCATCCCTCCTCCTTACCTTCCTTTATCCATCCCTCCTCCAATCCCTTTATCCATCCCTCCTCCTTACCTTCCTCTATCCATCCCTCCTCCTTACCTTCCTCTATCCACCCCTCCTCCAATCCCTTTATCCATCCCTCCTCCTCACCTTCCTCTATCCATCCCTCCTCCTTACCTTCCTCTATCCACCCCTCCTCCAATCCCTTTATCCATCCCTCCTCCTCACCTTCCTCTATCCATCCCTCCTCCTTACCTTCCTCTA
The DNA here is from genome assembly GCF_034236695.1 of Oncorhynchus nerka. NCBI lineage: Eukaryota > Metazoa > Chordata > Actinopteri > Salmoniformes > Salmonidae > Oncorhynchus > Oncorhynchus nerka. Next base: position 46,477,401 of record NC_088412.1, on the reverse strand, counting down.
TCCACCCCTCCTCCTATCCCTTTATCCATCCCTCCTCCTTACCTTCCTCTATCCACCCCTCCTCCTATCCCTTTATCCATCCCTCCTCCTTACCTTCCTCTATCCACCCCTCCTCCTATCCCTTTATCCATCCCTCCTCCTTACCTTCCTCTATCCACCCCTCCTCCTATCCTTTTATCCATCCCTCCTCCTTACCTTCCTCTATCCATCCATCCTCCTATCCCTTTATCCATTCATCCTCCTTACCTTCCCTCTCTTTCATTCTGTTCCCCTTTCAGTATTCATCCTCCCTTCCCTCCCTCTTTCTCTCTCTATCATTCCTTATATCACGTTATCGCTCTGTTTTCCTGTCTCCCTGTCACCCTCCCTGCCATAAGCAGGGCTTTACAGTGCTGCGATTTGTATAATTTTTATTTGGCAGCACCGTGCCCCTAGAAAAATATGAAACACCCAACTGCAGATTACCGCTTCAATATCTCAAATATTTTCCATTGTGCTCCTACATTTCTTTGTGTGCTCCTACATTTCTTTGTGTGCTCCTACATTTCTTTGTGTGCTCCGACATTTCTACTTGTGCTCCTTGTAAAACATTTCAGCGCAGAGCCCTGATAAGCCTAGCGGGTAGAGTGGGGTTGAGAGCTGACACTTCATTATTGGTACAGTCATGCGTGAGAGGAAGACAGGGGGAGGCTGGAGGATGTTGTACAAACACAAGCTGGTCATTTATGAATATCTTAACTTCCATGTTAATGAATAACAAACAGCACATGTCACTTATACTATAGCTAGAGAACGTGGCATCAAGATAAAACAAGACCGGCAAATGCGTATACAGCTTCAGTAATAAACAAATCAATGTAATGTAATATAATTCCAACAGAACATAAATATGTATGGCAAAGTAAAGAGATCTAATGTCACAGAGCTATGTACGATGGGTATCATAAATATTCACCCCCCTTGGATTTTGTCACATTTGTTGCATTTAATTGTGATGTTTCTGTCATTGATCTGGAAAAAATCATCCGGAATGTCAAAATGAAAAGAAAATTCGACGCATTTTTACAAATGAATACAAATGTAAAAGCTGTAATTATACAATGAACAAAATTATAAACGCAACATGTAAAGTGTTGGTCCCATGTTTCATGAGCTGAAATAACAGATCCCAGAAATGTTCCATACACACAAAAATCTTATTTCTCAAAAATGTGGTGCACAAATTTATTTACATCCCTGTTAGTGAGTATTTGAGCCTTTATCAAGATAATCTATCAACCTGACAGGTGTGGCATATCAAGAAGCTGATTAAAAAGCATGATCATTACATAGGTGCAACTTGTGCTGGGAACAATAAAGGGCCACACAACACAATGCCACAGGTGTCTCAAGTTTAGTACAATTGTCATGATGACTGCAAGAATGTCCACCAGAGCTGTTGTACATTTCTCTAACATAATAACGTTGTTTTAGAGAATTTAACAGAATGTCCAACCACGGGCTCACAACTGCAGACCACGTGTAACCACGGCAGCCCAGGACCTCCACATCTGGTTTCTTCACCTGCGGGATCGTCCGAGGGGAGGGGTGTGTGTGTGCTGAGGAGTATTTCTGTCTGTAATAAAGCCCTTTTGTGGGGAAAAACTCATTCTGATTGGCTGGACCTGGCTCCCCTTTGGATGGGCCTGGCTCCCAAGTGGGTGGGCCTATGCCCTCCCAGGCCGCCCCATTGATGCATCCCTGCCCAGTTGTGAAATCCATACATTAGGGCTTAATTTATTTATTTAAAATGTCTGATTTCCATATGTGAACTGTTGCATGTTGAAATTGTTGCATGTTTATAATTTTATTCAGTATAGTTGTTGCATACAGATGTAGGATCTCTATTGTTTTATTTAATACTAATTTAAGAACTATAATATAGATGTTGCACATAGATATAGGATCTTAATTTGAGCCAGTTTGCTACAGCAGAAGAATAATCCTGCAGCAAAAGGAAACGTGAATTATTATGAGGATTATATAGTGCCTTCAGAAAGTATTCAGACCCCTTAACTTTTTCCACGTTTTGTTTACGTTACAGCCTTATTCCTCAGCAATCTACACACAATATCCCATAATGACAAAGTGAAAACCGAATTATAGAGATTTTTGCAAAAAAAACGTGATTAATTCTATCTCTATTTCTGATTTTTGTGACTCCTCTCTTTGGCTGGAAAAATGTCTGTGTTTTTCTGTGACTTGGCTCTGACCGAACATAATAGTTTGTGGTGCTTTCGACGTAAAGCCTATTTGAAATTGGAAATGTCTGTGTTTTTCTGTGACTTGGCTCTGACCGAACATAATAGTTTGTGGTGCTTTCGACGTAAAGCCTATTTGAAATCGGACATTGTGAAATACCTTATTAAACAGAAATACCTTATTTACATAAGTATTAAGACCCTTTGCTATGACACCTGAAATTGAGCTCAGGTGCATCCTGTTTCCATTGATCATCCTTGAGATGTTTCTATAACTTGATTGGAGTCCACCTGTGGTAAATTCAATTGATTGGACATAATTTACATATGTCTATATAAGGTCCCACAGTTGACAGTGCATGTCAGAGCAAAAACCAAGCCATGAGGTTGAAGGAATTGTCTGTAGAGCACCGAGACAGGATTGTGTCAAGGCACAGATCTGGGGAAGGGTACCAAAACATTTCTGCAGCATTGAAGGTCCCCAAGAACACAGTGGCCTCCATCATTCTTAAATGGAAGAAGTTTGGAACCACCAAGACTCTTCCTAGAGCTGGCCGCCCGGCCAAACTAAGCAATCGGGGGGGAAGGGCCTTGGTCAGGGAGGTGACCAAGAACCCAATGGTCACTCTGGCAAAGCTCTAGAGTTCCTCTATGGAGATGGGAGAACCTTCCAGAAGGACAATCATCTCTGCAGCACTCCAGCAATCAGGCCTTTATGGTAGAGTGGCCAGACGGAAGCCACCCCTCAGTAAAAGGCACATGACAGTCTGCTTGGAGTTTCCCAAAAAGGCACCTAAATACTGTCAGACCATGGGAAACAAGATTCTCTGCTCTGATGAAACAAAGATTGAAGTCTTTGGCCTGAATGCCAAGCGTCATGTGTGGAGGAAACCTGGCACCATCCCTAGGGTGAAGCATGGTGGTGGCAGCATCATGCTGGTGGTGGCAGCATCATCATGTTTTCAGCGGCATGGACTGGGAAACAAGTCAGCATTGAGGCAAAGATGAAAAGAGCAAAGTACAGAGAGATCCTTGATGAAAACCGTTTCCAGAGCATTCAGGACTTCAGCTTTACCTTCCCACAGGAGTGGCTTCGGGACAAGTCTCTGAATGTCCTTAAGTGGCCCAGTCAGAGCCCGGACTTGAACCCGATCGAACATCTCTGTAAAGACCTACAAATAGCTGTGCAGCAATGCTCCCCATCCAAATTGACTGAGCTTGAGAGGATTTGCAAAGAAGAATTGAAGAAACTCCCAAAATACAGGTGTGCCAAGCTTGTAGCGTCATAATCGCTGCCTAAGGTGCTTCAACAAAGTACTGAGTAAAGGGTCTGAATACTTATGTAAATGTTGTATTTCAGTTGTTTATTCTTCATAAATTTGCAAAACTGTCTAAAAACTAGTTTTTGCTTTATAATTATGGGGTATTGTGTGTAGATTGATGAGGGGGAAAAACAATTTAATCCATTTTAGAATAAGGCTGTAACGTAAGAAAAAGTCAAGTGGTCTGAATACTTTCCAAATGCGCTGCAATTCATGTTATTATGGCAAATCAAGTCTCACATTTTAAGAAAAGCCTTTTTAAACCTTGAGTTTGCGTAAAATTATCGTCAACAAAAGCAATCACATTTAAATCCTTCATCTGTAAATATTCACCCCTTTTTTCAGGCAAGCCTGAATTAGTTCAGGAGTAAAAAGTGGCTTAACAAATCACATAATAAGTTACATGGACTCACTGTGTGAAAAAATAGGGATTGAATTTTTTTTTAAAGACTACCACTTCCTCTGTACCCCGTACATGCAACATCTGTAAGGTCCCTTGGTCAAGTGTTGAATTTCAAGCACAGATTAAACTACAAAGACCAGGGAGCTTTTTGAAAGCCTCATAAAGAAGGGCAGTGACTGGTAGATGATTAACTTCTTATGGGCAGGGGGCAGTATTGAGTAGCTTGGATGAATAAGGTGCCCAGAGTAAACTGCCTGCTACTCAGTCCCATTTACTAATATATGCATATGAGTAGATTTGGATAGAAAACACTCTGAAGTTTCTAAAACTGTTTGAATGATGTCTGTGAGTATAACAGAACTCCTATAGCAGGCAAAAACCTGAGGAAAAATCAAACCGGGAGGTGGGAAATCTGAGGTTTGTCGTTTTTCAACTCATTCCTTATTGAAGATACAGTGGGATATGGGTCATGTTGCACTTTCTAAGGTTTCCACTAGATGTCAACAGTCTTTAGAACCTTGTTTGATGCTTCTACTGTGAAGTGGGGGCGAATGAGAGGGGAATGAGTCAGGGCTCTGGCAAAGTGCCATGAGCTCGTGAGGCTCATTCACGTGAGAGCAAACTCTGTTCCATTGCATTTCTACAGACAAAGGAATTCTCTGGTTGGAACATTATTGAAGATTTATGTTAAAAACATCCTAAAGATTGATTCTATACTTCGTTTGACATGTTTCTGCGGTCTGTAACGGAACTTTTGGACTTTTCATCTGCTCGTGTGTCATGAATTTGGATTACTGGGCTGAACGCACTAACAACAAGGAGGTATTTGGACATAAAGATGAACTTTATCGAACAAATCACAACATGGCGGATACCTGTTTGGGTTGTTTTGGTCTCTGAGCGCCGTACTCAGATTATTGCATGGTATGATTTTTCCGTAAAGTTTTTTTTAAATCTGACACAGCGGTTGCATTAAGGAGAAGTGTATCTAAAGTTCCATGTATAACACTTGTATTTTCATCAACATTTATGATGAGTATTTCTGTAAATTGATGTGGCTCTCTGCAAAATGACTTGATGTTTTTGGAACTACTGAACATAACGTGCCAAAGTATACTGAGATGTTTTTATATAAATATGAACTTTATCGAACAAAACATACATGTATTGTGTAACATGAAGTCCTATGAGTGTCATCTGATGAAGATAATCAAAGGTTAGTGATTAATTCTCTCTATTTCTGATTTTTGTGACTCCTCTCTTTGGCTGGAAAAAAATTCTGTGTTTTTCTGTGACCGAACATAATCGTTTGTGGTGCTTTCGACGTAAAGCCTATTTGAAATCGGACACTGTGGTGGGTTAAACAAGAAGTGTATCTTTAAAATGGTGTGAAATACTTGTATGTTTGAGGAATTTTAATTATGAGATTTCTGTTGTTTGAATTTGGCGCCCTGCACTTTCACTGGCTGTTGTTGTCCTATCGATCCTGTTAGCTGGATCTCAGCCCAAAGAGGTTTTAACAATAACACATCAGATATTTAATATCTCTTTAAGCATGGTCAAGTGAATAATTATGCTGTCGATAATGTATTAAACCACCCAGACACATCAAAGATTCAGTCGCCCTTCTGAACTGAGCTGCAGAACAGGAAGGTAACTGCTCAGGGATGTCACCATGGTGATTTTAAAACAGCTACAGAGTTCAATGACTGTGATGGGAGAAAACTGAGGATGGATCAACAACATTGTCGTGACTCCACAATAATGATCTAAATGACAGGGTGAAAAGAAGAATACAAATATACAGAATAAAAATATTCCAAAACACGTATCACGTATGCAAAAAGGCACTAAAGTAATACTGCAAAAAATAAAATGGAAAGGAATAGACTTTTGGCCTAAATGCAAAGCGTTATGTTTGGGGCAAATCCAACACAACACATCACTGAGTAACTGCCTCCCTATGTTCATGCATCATGTTATGGGTATGCTTGACATCGGCAAAGACTTTTTCAGGATAAAAAAAAATCTGCATGGCCAACCTGCAGGAAAACCTGCTTCAGTCTGCTTTACACCAGATACTGGGCGAGGAAGTCATTGCCTTGGTAACCAAACCATCAGTCTTAGTTTGCTATTATGAAAATCAAATTCAACAATTCCAGTAATGTTTTCAATTTGACTTTTGGTTTCAAAAGCAGCTCAAACATTGAACATGTAAGAATGAACTATAGCCATGAATTTTACCATGCACATATGCCGTGCATTATAGGGAAATAATACATCATCTAGAATGCCGTTCAAGCCAATTAGAAATTAGTACTTAACAATCCCATGATGTCAGTAAAAAATATTTTAAGAAATAATTTTCAAATGTCATTGGGCTCATATCTTGAGCTGGAAATGATATTGTCGATGGTGTCAGAAAAATGAGATTTTCATTCATTTTGGAGTAGCATGTCTTTTTTAAAAGTCACCAGAACGGAGCTTCTCAGTCCTTCTACATAAAAATGTAACCCCTCACCCTCTGCGACCTTTCCTCCAAGCTGTAATCGCTGCCAAAGGTGTTTCTAACATGTTTTGACTCAGGGGATTCAATATGACCGTTTTGAAGCTGAAGTGAGAGAAAATTAACTCCCGTTTTGGAGTGAAATGTTTTCACGTGTCAAATGTTTCCTCACTACAATATATGATCATGATACGTTACATTGTGTTCATGTTTAACTGACGGGAAATAATCCATGGTGGGGCGCATGCTAATCGTTTAGCAAGGTAACCGGAGCTCATGCAAAGTCAATGGAACAAACTGGCTAAATTAGCCAGCTAGCCATTTACATTTCATTGTTTTGTATGTTTAGCTAGCTGGCTAGCTAGTTAGCTTAATGCCATTCACATTTTTCTAGCTTATGATAATGAGGTTTGCTAAATCTTGTTATCCTTACGTCTGCATTGCCATCATCTTGACTGGCAGCAGTTTGAGTGGATGGACAGAGCAGGGGAAACACCTCTTGATTGCTTGTTTGTTAGCTGATGAATTTCAGTACAGCTGTGGCAGGCAACTGGCTAAAACTAGTTATAGGAGATGAGTAAATGAATGGTGGAATTCTGTTTTAAAGATCTATTATATGTCATCTATTATTCAAGTCCATGTTGCTCATTGCTCATTGCTCATCATTGCTCATCATTGCTCCAGTGTCTCATACCCCTCTCCGTTGCCAGCAATTTTGCTCAGCAATTTTGCCTAAACAAATTGCATGTGTATTATCTATGGTGGAGCGCTAATCCATATGGTGCTTTATGGGTAATGTAGTCTGAGCCTGTTTCCTTGCCGTGAACAACCTCAAGGGAAGAGTTGGTATTTGACGGTAACGAGCGAGCTGAGAATGATCCTGATTTATTCCCCCTCGATCAAATGAAGCTCCGATTACTACCAGAGTGACCATCTGCATGTCAACTGGATACTAATAGGTGTGTGCGTGTGGGTTGAGTGTGTGCCGGCATGCGTTAATGCATTCGTGTGTGTCTTACCGCACTCCTTCATAGGTTCGTCTGACCAGTCCTTGCAGTCTTTGATGGCATCACACACCTTGCTGCTGTCGATACACTCTCCATTCTTGCACATAAACTTCCTGGGGCCATCACACTTAGTGGCTGGGAAAGACAGAGGGTAGAAAAATGGGGGTGGGGTGATAAAATAAGTAACAATGATAATTTGGTAGCTTAGCACTCTGTACCAGTAGAGAAGATGATAGTGTATTAATTCAAAATACACTATATATACAAAAGTATTTGGTTGACATGAGTGGATTCAGCTATTTCAGCCACTATTTTCAGTCACTAGATCATTTATTTTGGTACAGTCCATATGTAACTTGTTTTTGGTCACAGGTCCAGGACTGGCTGAAGAATTGCAACATATACCTGGAGCTAACTCCGTAGATAATAAAACATATATATTTTAAAAAGATATGTGAATATATATATATATATATATATATATATATATATATATATATATATATATATATATATAGTAACAGTCAAAAGTTTGGACACACCTACTCATTCAAGGGTTTTTCTGTATTTTTCTAAATGTTCTACATTGTAGAATAATAGTGATGACATACAACTATGAAATAACACATATGGAATCATGTATTAACCAAAAATGTGATAAACAAACAAAAATATATTTGATATTTGAGATTCTTCAAAGTAGAGGTGGCAGGTAGCCTAGTGGTTAGAGCGTTGGGCAGGTTGCTGGATCGAATACCTGAGCTGACAAGGTACAAATCCGGTGTTCTACCCACTGTTCCCCGGTAGGCCGTGATTGTAAATAACAATTTGTTCTTAACTGACTTGCCTAGTTAAATTAAGGTTAAATAATACCATTTAAAAAAATGACAGCTTTGCACAATCTTCTCTCAACCAGTTTCATGAGGTAGTCACCTGGAATGCTTTTTCAACAGTACTTTTTCAACAGTACCACATATGCTGAGCACTTGTTGGCTGCTTTTCCTTCACTCTGCGGTCCAACTCATCCCAAACCATTTGAATTGGATTGAGGTCTGGTGACTGTCACCTGATGCAGCACCATCCCTCTCCTTCTTGGTCAAATTGCCCTTACACAGCCTGGTGGTGTGTTTTAGGCCATTGTCCTGTTGATAGTCCCACTAAGCGCAAACCAGATGGGATGGCCAGTCGCTGCAAAATGCTGTGGTAGCCATGCTGGTTAAGTGTGCCTTGAAATCTAAAAAAAATCCCAGACAGTGTCACCAGCAAAGCACTCTCACACCTCCTCCTACATGCTTCACGATGGGAACCACACATGCAGAGATCATCTGTTCACCTACTGTGCGTCTCACAAGGACACGGAGGTTGGAACCAAAAATCTCAAATTTGAACTCATCAGACCAAAGGACAGATTTCCACTGATCTAAAGTCCATTGCTTATGTTTCTTGGCCTAAGCAAGTCTCTTCTTATTATTGGTGTCCTTTAGTAGTGGTTTCTTTACAGCAATTCGACCATGAAGGCCTGATTCAAGCAGTCTCCTCCGAACAGTTGATGTTGAGATGTGTCTGTTACTTGAACTATGTGAAGCATTTATTTGGGCTGCGATCTGAGGTGCAGTTTATTGACGATTTCTGAGACTGGTAACTCTAATGAACTTATCCTCTGCAGCAGAGGTAACTCTGGGTCTTCCTTTCCTGTGGCGGTCCTCGTAAGAGCCAGTTTCCTCATAGCGTTTGATGGTTTTTGCGACTCCACTTGAAAAAACGTATTGAAATTGAAATTTTCCAGATTGACTGACCTTCATGTCTTGAAGAAATTATGGACTGTTGTTTCTCTTTGCTTATTTGAGCTGTTCTTGCCATAATATGGACTTGGTCTTTTACCAAATAGGGCTATATTGTGTACCTTGTCACAACACAACTGACTGGCTCAAGCACATTAAGGAGGAAATCAATTCATTTAAATGCATTACAGGTGCATGAAGCTGGTGCATTACCTCATGAAGCTGGTTGAGAGAATTCCAAGAGTGTGTAAAGCTGTCATCAAGGCAAATGGGTGCTACTTGGAAGAATCTCAAATATAAAATATATTTGGATTTGTTTAACCCATTTTTGGTTACTACATGATTCCATATGTGTTATTTCATTGTTTTGATGTCTTCATTATTAATCTACAATGTAGAAAATAGTCAAAAATAAAGAAAAACCCTTGAATGAGTAGGTGTCCAAACTTTTGACTGGTACTGTATATATATATATTTACAAAAAATATATATACGGGGCATTGGAAATAATGCAGACAATTACATCGAAGGAAGCCACAATCTAGCTACAATATTAAAATTGATCTACCCCCTGAAAAAATTAACAATTGAAATAAATAGAAGAACACAGCCATAAAATGGCCTTACTGAAGAACTCCGTGATTTTACACCTGCATTGCTTGCTGTTTGGGGTTTTAGGCTGGGTTTCTGTACAGTACTTTGAGATATCAGCTGATGTACGAAGGGCTATATAAATAAATGTGATTTGATTTGATTTTCAACGTGGCACCGTCATAGGATGCCACCTTTCAAACAAGTCAGTTCGTCAAATTTCTGCCCTGCTAGAGCTGCCCCGGTCAACTGTAAGTGCTGTTATTGTGAAGTGGAAATGTCTAGGGGCAACAACGGCTCAGGCCATACAAGCTCACAGAACGGGACCAACGAGTGCTGAAGTGCGTAGTGCGAAACAAAATTGTCTGTCCCCCTGTTGCAACACTCACTAACGAGTCCAATCAAATCAAATTTCATTCGTCACATACAATTGGTTAGCAGATGTTAATGCGAGTGTAGCCAAACTACCTCTGGAAGCAACGTCAGCACAAGAACTGTTCGTGGGGAGCTTCATGAAATGGGTTTTTGATGGCCGAGCAGCCGCACACAAGTCTAAGATCACCATGTGTAATGCCAAGAGTCGGCCGGGGTGGTATAAAGCTCGCCGCCATTGGGGCAGTGGAAACGCGTTCTCTGGAGTGATGAATCACGCTTCACCATCTGTCAGTCTGACGGACAAATCTGGGTTTGGCGGATACCAGGGGCACGCTATCTGCCCGAATGCATAGTGCCAACTGTAAAGTTTGGTGGAGGAGGAATAATGGTCTTGGGCTGTTTTTCATGGTTCGGGCTAGGCCCCTTAGTTCCAGTGAAGGGAAATCTTAATGCTACAGCATACAATGACATTCGAGACGATTCTGTGCTTCCAACTTTGTGGCAACAGTTTGGGGAAGGCCCATTCCCGTTTCAGCATGAGAATGCCACAGTGCACAACCCGAGGTCCATACAGAAATGCTTTGTCGAGATCGGTGTGGAAGAACTTGACTGGCCTGCACAGAGCCCTAACCTCAACCCCATCAAAACACTTTGCGATGAATTGGATCGCCAAATGTAATCACCCAACATCAGTGCCCACCCTCACCAATGACCTTGCGGCTGAATGGAAGCAAGTCCCCGCAGGCATCTTCCTACATCTAGTGGAAAGCCTTTCCAGAAGAGTGGATGGAGGCTGTTACAGCAACTTCATATTAATGCCCAGGGTTTTGGAATGAGATGTTCGACAAGCAACTTTTGGCCATGCAGTGTACAACACAATACAGAGAAGGGTACGAGATATGGTGGTAAATGACGAGGGGAAACTAGGAAAACATTAGCAGTTATTTCAGACCAGTGGAACATCTGTCAACTATACACCCAGGAGAGAAGGTAAGGGGAGTAACTACTGGGCATGGAGGAAGACACAGGGGAAGAGGGGACGGTCAGTAAGGCCAACCCACCGTTGATACAGCCAGCCTCATCGCTGAAGTCAGGACAGTCACGAACCCCGTTACACTGTTTGCTGCCATGAATACAGGATCCATCACCACACTGGAACTCATCTGGACGGCAGGTCAGCAGAGCTGTGGGAGATAGAACACACACACGCAGACACACACACACACACACACACGCAGACACACAGAGCGAGAGGGAGCGGGAGAGAGAGAGAGCAGGAGAAAGAGAGAGAGGAGAGAGAGAGAAAAAAAGAAACACGGCACACACACACACACACACACACACACACACACACACACACACACACACACACAGACAGATTGCGTGAATTCAACAGCGCATCATCCAACTTTCTATCTCTCTAGAGATCCAACCCCAACTCAGTATCCTGTCAGAGATGAAATTACCCCAGTGGAAAAAGTGCGTGTTGCATCTTGGGTTTGGGCCAAAACGGAGTGCATTCCAATTCAGTAGTAATCCCTCATACATACAACTCCCCCTTCTCCCTGTTTCCCACCAGAGAAATGCTGTGGAAATGAGAAGCTGGGAGGTATTTACTCACTGTCTGGGTAAAACACACACCCAGGACTGCCCTGCTTTGTTCTGTCGTTTGTGCTGTGTGTGTGTGTGTGTGTGTGTGTGTGTGTGTGTGTGTGTGTGTGTGTGTGTCTGTGTTGTACTAGCAGTAGTATAGGGAAGGTTTATTTTACCCATTCATCTCTTTAACTGCTGCTTTAATTATTCATGGGATGCACTTTGGAGATGTAACCTACACCAGAGGACAAGATGCGAGGCGCACACACACACGCGCGTGCGTACACACACACACACACACGCCAAAAAAGCCTCCCCACACTCTAACATAAACAAAGACCCCCTTGATGTTAAATCCAGCATAACCAGCGTAATCCTAGTGTATCATAACGTGCTGATGGTATCAGTCCAGCGATTGGGATCTGAGCTCAGCTAATAATAATACAATCTCGGGATGAACAGTGGGCAGTCCGGGAGAAAGAAAAAGGCAGGAACAGACTACAGAGATGAATGATTCTCCATTTCTCATTTACATCACTATAATACTGTCATACTGGAACCCCTCTCCCAGATCACACATCTCACCTCTGCATCTACTGTATAGAGTCTGCTAAAGGATTTAAGACAGATGCTTCTAAACAGTAGTGATCATGTCAACACAGCACTACGGGTACGGCACACACATTGTTTCTGGACCAGGCAGTATCACTTCTAAATGTACAGTAGCCATGATAGGACAATGCATAACGTTTTGAAACCCCTGCATAGATCTGCTCTGATTCCATCCCTGTCTTTATGATCGGTGTGTTGTTATTGGGCGGTCTCTGGGATTGAGAACAGGGTGTTACTCAGGGAGAGAGAGAGAGAGCCAGGTTGTGAATGCCCTCGCTCCCTCTCAAGGGCTCTCCACTGTACCAATCATCACACTGTTGCATGGCAACCAACTCGACTGATTGCCCTGGTGTTTCCAGCGTGGAGCTTATTATCACCGGGCACCATAACAGAAGTTTCAGCGCGGCTTTGACCCCATAACATCCATGCATAACACGCAGGTTGGCGTTTCTCGTCATCAATCTTGTTCCGGAGGCAGCTCTACAGTGGTCACTAGCTAGCACAGCCACAAAGTAATACAAAAGCAAATGTTAGTGTTCATGGATTTTTATAATAGAGCCAATTTTGACTTTACAGCTGGCCCATCTAGCAGAAGGCGCTCAGTTTCGCCTCCAGGGCAAGATCCGTGACATGAAACGTCCACCTGCCGCGTACACAAACAGACAAGCAGGCACACACAGGCAAAAGTGCTAACACACACACACACACACACACACACACACACACACACACACACACACACACACATGCCTATTCACTCACAAATCCATCCACATTTATTGATTGTACATTGACATAGTGATTTTTACATAGAAGTCTTTCTAAGCTAAATACCCCCCACCCCCTACAGAAGACTCTATACAGACTATATACGTACAGTGCAGAGGAAAAGTCTTTGCCCTCTAAGATTTTCTCTGTTTTTGCATATTTTTTGTCACTCAATATTATCAGATCCTCAACCGAAGCCTAATAGTAGATAAAGGGAACCTGAGTGAATAAATGACACACAATGTTGATACCTATTTAATTTATTGCATAAAAAAAAAAAAAGAAGTTATGCAAGACCCAATGACCGTGTGTGAAAAAGTAATTACACTCAATAACTGGTTGTTCCACCTTTAACTGCAATGACCGCAGCAACACGTTTCTTGTAGTTGTTCATCAGTCTCTCCACATCGCTGTGGAGGAATTCTGTCACACTCTTTCCGGGCAGAACTGCTTTAACTCAGCGACATTTGTGGGTTTTCGAGCATGAGTTGCTCGTTTCAGGTCCTGCTACAACATCTCCATCGGGTTTAGGTTTGGACTTTGACCATTACAACCCTTTAAATGTGTTGCTTCTCAGCCATTCTGATGTAGACTTGCTTGTGTTTTGAATAACTGTCTTACTGCAGGACCCAGCTCACGTACCGATGGCCTGACATTCTCCTTTAGAATAGAGAGCAGGATTCATGGTTCCTTCAATGGTGACAAGTCGTCCAGGTCCTGAGGCAGCGAAGCATCACTATATGATGTTCTTACCGTGGAATTTGTAAGTCGCTCTGGATAAGAGCGTCTGCTAAATGACTTAAATGTAATGTAATGTAATGAATGCAGTGTTTGGTTTTTGCCAGACATAACGGGACGGATGTCGTCCAAAAGTTCCACTGTTGACTAATTTGTCCATGTAACATTCTTCTATGATCATCCAGGTGCTTCCAGGCGCTTTTCCGGCAAACTTGAGTCTACTGTTTGGATGACATGGGCCCCGTTATGTCTGCTGAAAACCAAACACTGCATTGCAAAGGGCCAATGACCTTTTCACACAGGGTCATTGGGTGTTGCGTAACATTAAACATGTGGTGGATTTTTTTTGTTCACTCAGTTCCCTTCATCTAATAGCAGGTTTTGGTTGATGATCTGATAACATTCAAAACATGCACAAAAATATGCAAGAATAGAGATAATTAGAAGGGGGGTGGTGGGGGGGGGACAAATCGTTTTCTCACAGCCTTATATATGTACGGCCACATCCTGTGTGCATCCCCAGGTGATCCAACCCCAGATACAGTGGACGACTTACCGCAGTCAGCCTCATCCGACTTGTCCTTGCAGTCTGCGTCTCCGTCACATTTCCAGTTGAGGTGGACACACTCTCCACTGCCGCACTGGAACTCCCCCTCGGGGCACCGGGGCTTCTGGGGCTCCGTCCGGGGACTACAACGCTCCACAGACTCGTCAGACTTATCCCCGCAGTCCGGGTCCCCGTCGCAGCTCCACAGGCTCGGGATGCACTCCGAGTCGTTACAGCGGAACTCATGGGGGCCGCAGGTGGGGGTGGAACACTTCTCCTCATCACTGCCATCCCCGCAGTCGTCGTCGCCGTCGCACACAAAGACGGGCGCCACGCATTTCCTGTTGCGGCACTGGAAGTCCTTGGCGGGGCAGGCCTTGGTGTCTGGAGGGAGGAGAGGGAAAACAGAGAGGAGGAGTGAGGGGGATGAGTTAGAGGTCTAAACACCAAAGAGTGTGATGTGATGACAGGACAGCAAGATAATAAAAAATTTTAAAAAATATGAAGAGGAAACCATGATCTTTCACGCAACAGCTCTAAATGGGCGGACCAGTAAGAAGGAAGAAATATTCGAACAGATTGCGTAACATAATGAGAGTGGGAGGCGAAAGGGTTAGCTGTAAGATCGCATACCGTACAGAGTATGAGAAAAGAGATGAGAAACGCAATCACAGTCTGGGCGCCTGGTCTGAACTACACCACCAGCCATGGAGCCTCTAGGGAACACAGAACACGTACATCCGTGCTAAAGAGAGCTAGGTTCTGTACTGTACTGTATGTGTCTGAGAGAGAGAGAGAGAGACAGACAGGCTCTGAAGGGAGTCTCGATAACCTCTCTGTGACTACCTCTAACCTCAACGATTTCCTGGCTGCCCAGTCAATCAATCAATCACATTTATTTATAAAGCCCTTCTTACATCAGCTGATGTCACACAGTGCTGTATACAGAAACTGAGCCTAAAACCCCCAAACAGCAAGCAATGCAGATGTAGAAGCAAGGTGGCTAGGAAAAACTCCTTAGAAAGGCAGGAACCTAGGAAGAAACCTAGAGAGGAACCAGGCTATGAGGGGTATCCAGTCCTCTTCTGACTGTGCCAGGTGGAGATTATAACAGAACATGGCCAAGATGTTAAAACGTTTATAGATGACCAGCAGGGTCAAATAATAATAATCACAGTGGTTGTAGAGGGTGCAACAGGTCAGCACCTCAGGAGTAAATGTCAGTTGGCTTTTCTTAGTAGATCATTCAGAGTTAGAGACAGCAGGTGCGGTGCGGTAGAGAGAGAGTCCAAAACAGCAGGTCCCGGACAAGGTGGCCTCATGCTTGGCCTTGGCTCTGTGTAGTGGCAGCACAGACTAAATTACTGTTAGTATGCAGTAGTAAGCGGCTGGCCCTGCCTTAATAGGGTCAGCTAAGCAAAAGGGATAACTGGCCCGAGGAG
Source organism: Oncorhynchus nerka (assembly GCF_034236695.1). NCBI lineage: Eukaryota > Metazoa > Chordata > Actinopteri > Salmoniformes > Salmonidae > Oncorhynchus > Oncorhynchus nerka. The sequence goes on along the minus strand of NC_088412.1, from coordinate 46,461,476 downwards.
CTGTGGAACAATTGAGTTCAATGGTGTTTTTTTTATGTAGAGGATCGTTATATAACGCTGTGTGGACACACTGTAATGAGGGAATCTATACACACACACACACACACACACAAGGTTAAACACATACACACCGCAGGCATGGACGAATGCACGCAGACAAACGTTCACTCACAGAGGCACACACACACACTGGCATAGCGCCAAAGCACTCACACACAAGGCAGTAATGTTAAGACATGCGCGTAAAGTGCGGAGTTACACAACTAATGCTAAAACAGATGCAGGGGGCGTAATCTTCAATCGACAGACTTACACTTACGACGCACTGTAACACACACACACACACTGCTGACTGGGTGTTGTTCACGGCTGATGGTAAAACGCCACTTTAGCCTTTTCTCCTGCCCAGGCTCGGTGGAGTTTGGTGTGTAACATCCACAATGAAATACTCCAGCCGTTCCCAAAAGTTTCCACACCGGACTGACCCCCAATGATTTATGTGTTGTGGGGAAAAGGGCATTCTTGTCCTGCAGTAGCACTTCACTTCCCAGTGTGTGTGTGTGTGTGTGTGTGTGTGTGTGTGTGTGTGTGTGTGATCCTCCTACCACTTCATTCTCTCCCTAACACCAGCTCCCACGCACTGCGCCACTGGGGCTAATTATAATAAGAGCCAATTGTATTTGCCGCTAACTTTGCGGCTGTATACTAATGATCTCCACTCCGATCAGAGTAATTAAGTCAACAAATAAACAAGAGGCAATTAGAGGTTCAGGTGTTTACCAGCCCCCCCCTCCCTCCCTCCGCCGGTTTATTGACTGACAGTTGAGCAAGGAGAGATTTTAAATCAGGTTCAACTTAGCACGATTTTCATTCGGGTTCAACTTTGATTGAGCGTTTTAAAATGTACAGATAAATGAAGGGAAATGTAAACACTGTGAACTCTATGAACGCCTCTCTTATACCTAGTATCATATTATATACTGGCTTTACAGTCGCATCTCACTCTCTGACAAATCCTCCACCAAGCACCTTGAGCTGAGCTGAAGAGAATAGATGAAAAGCTCTTTCTCTGGCCAGTAGAGAGCTGGGTCAGAAGGGTTAGCTCTTTCTCTGGCCAGTAGAGAGCTGGGTCAGAAGGGTTAGCTCTTTCTCTGGCCAGTAGAGAGCTGGGTCAGAAGGGTTAGCTCTTTCTCTGGCCAGTAGAGAGCTGGGTCAGAAGGGTTAGATCTTTCTCTGGCCAGTAGAGAGCTGGGTCAGAAGGGTTAGATCTTTCTCTGGCCAGTAGAGAGCTGGGTCAGAAGGTTTAGATCTTTCTCTGGCCAGTAGAGAGCTGGGTCAGAAGGGTTAGATCTTTCTCTGGCCAGTAGAGAGCTGGGTCAGAAGGGTTAGATCTTTCTCTGGCCAGTAGAGAGCTGGGTCAGAAGGGTTAGATCTTTCTCTGGCCAGTAGAGAGCTGGGTCAGAAGGGTTATGCTGGCTGTAAACAGCGGTGGAGGGAGATTATTGTCTGAGCTTGGCTCCCAATGGGGATAGTTAGTGGGACAACCGTCTGCTAAGACACTGGAACCTGACTGGATTCTGACTGTCTGAGATCAGATCTGTCTGAGATCAGATCTGTCTGAGATCAGATCTGTCTGAGAGACCAGGGTGCGACTGGAACTCCAGTAGGGAATGTGGCTTTTATTAGCCAATCAGGAACATCATGTGATGCACATAGTTTTGGCAAAAAAGAGCTGATCTTATCAAGACCAATTAGTGAAAAAAATGTCCGAATTGGGTTGCCTGTCTAAACGCAGCCATAGTAACAGAAACACACAACCACCCACTCACCCAAAACGGTGTGGCATATGGCCCTAATGTCATATCATACATCTCTGATGAGATCCAGGTACTGTACCTCCGCTCCACTCCCAGACCAGGGCCATCCCCACAGAGGATCAGTAAAGAGGTCAGAGAGATTTAAACCCGTAGGATGGGATACTATGGGGGAGCAGAAGAGAGGGTATCGGAGAGAGAAAAGAGAGAGGAGAGGCGACACAGGCCCTAGAGGGGAAAGACTGTCTTCCACCTCAGGCTAATATATTCACCAGCTGGCCTAGTGCTGGCCTAGTGCTGGCCTAGTGCTGGACAGGTAATAGATGGATATGAAGATAAGACTGATCACATTGACCTTGTGTTAGGGAGAGACCTTGGAACCCAATGGGGTTCTCTGGTTTATAGCCTTAAAGTCTGGCTCTAATGGTCCTTACAGAAAACCAACAGCACAGTCGGGAATACCAATCTATGTCGCCATAGGAGTTATCAATACAACAAATCAATACTAATGGAATAGTGCGCTGGTGCCGTGCTGACATCCGGGGCATTATCATATCCTGAGGAGTAATTCTATTGTCAAGAGCGGCCTCTCGATACGGCCCGGTGTATTGAGCCATTGTTTTGAAAAAGCTGTGAGTCACCTTAATATCATTAAAGCAGTGTGGATCAGAGAGACCCCCTGTTTAGCCACCCAAATGGCTCCCTATTCCCTATAAAGTGTACTACTTTGGTCAAAAGTAGTGCATGATATAGGGAATAGGGTGCCATTTGGGACAACAACAACAAACAAACAAAAAGTCTGTATCTGTAACAAAACACATCGATGATGTACAGCTCCCCTCATCGGAGATGTCAGCCAGCTCACTTAGTGGGCTAAAGACTGGAGCTTTGGGTTGGGGATGGAAGAGGAGGGATACAGATGTTACTGATGTAGCCATGCACATGTGAACTGCTGACAGGAGGGC